>NC_058089.1:33582371-33882371 GCF_014858855.1 Bufo gargarizans
TGCATGTGCAGTACGGTAGAAGCTCTGAACACGAGCAACCAAATGAAAAGGTCAAACACTAGGTCAAGTCTAAAACATTTCAGGAACCTGAAATACTCAGAACCCCTATGAGTGTTACCAACTACTTTCTTATAAAGACTGGGAGTCTGATAACACTGTATTAGGGAACTGCTATTGATGCCACTCATATGTTCTCTGAAGGAGTTGTAAGAAATTAGAAAAAAGTTAACTGTCTTCCACAAAGAATTTCATTTTTGGTCATAGGCTTTGTGTGCATTGCTCAGCCCTTTTCACTTGAAAGTACCAGACATAGCCCATGGACAAGGGGTGCTGTATGTGTTGTATCTCGAAAAGCAAAGCAAAATCTTTTTCTAATCCAAGACAACCTCTTTACAGTCTTTCGCCTGAGGTCACGTTCATATTTTTGGTTGAATGATGAAGGAAAACCTACTGCTGGGTGTTTGGCTCCTGATCTTTGATCATTACATTGAAGCTTCCCTTTAGACCAAGCTTCCCTTTATTATCACCGTCCTTTGCTTTCCTATCTGATAAATGACTACAAGATTGTCTTGAGAACCACTTGTGATATTCCTCGCTGGAAATCTGAGATGGAAGCAGGAAACTGCCGCCTCCTCCCTCCTAGAAATTTCTATGCCTCTAACTTTCTGCCCCCTATGTCTATCTGCCACCTTTGGACCCCTCAATACAAGAGAAGATCCTCTGAGAACTTAAAAAGTGTAATCTCATTTTAAGGATGATATCAGTGCTCATTTTATTTAAGAAAGTACTCTAAGTACATCAGCTGGATTGTTCTTTTTCCTTAAATCCTTTTCATAGTTACTAAGAGATCAAAAGGGATTAAAGACACAGGGAAAGATTGAATGACCTTAACACACAGCGGAGATCAAGGGAAATGTAGCAAAAAAAATAGAACTATTGCAGTCCCCAATGCACGGAACAGACGGCACATGGCGAAAGAGCTATATTCTCTGTATAGGGCCAGCGAATTTTATCAATGTTGATAAGAATGCAAGAAGTAAGTATTGAAATAAAATTTACCCCTAACTTTCAATGTACCTAGTAAATATAAGGTCTTCATTGCCACTTAATGATTTGGTGACGAATCAGCAGTTGCCTCCACTACATGTAAAGGAAGGTAATAATGACAACACAGAGGACTTGTGAATTCACATTTCAGGATCACTTACCTGTCCACACTGATAGCACAGAGGTTGAAAATGGAGGCAGTGCACAGCATGACATCCATGGTCATTAGGACATCACACAAGACAAAACCAAGTGTCCACACCCCTCCTAGAAACTGCAATAGATATAAACGATTAGCACAGATATAGAGAGGAGAATTTAGTAAAGTACATGACATGCAATGACATGAGGCATGTCTGTCTATCTATCTATCTATCTATCTATCTATCTATCTATCTATCTATCTATCGTAGCTATCTATAGTATCTATCTATCGTATCTATCTATCTATCTATCTATCTATCCTGTCTCCTACCATTACTTCATTACTATAATATATACACAATATATACACAAAAAATATGGACACAAGTATTGAAACACCTAGACATTACACCTACAGGATTTTTAGGACATCCCATCCCATTCTAAATCCATAGACATTAATATGGAGTTGCCCTCCACCTTGTTGCAGCTAAAAGAGCTTCCACTCTTCTGGGAAGGCTTTCTAAAAAAAATTGGCCATTCTTCGAGAAGAGCATTTGTGAGGTGTGACGGTATGCGAGGCGAGGTGGTGGATGATAGGTATGTTTCACCTCGCATGCGCTCTGTTGTCAGGGACTGAACCGGAATCCGGCCCGGGTTTTTCCAGCCTCTGTGGCAGGCTTGGTTCCGGTCCAGAGATTGTGGTCCACTGGAGTTCACCTCCAGGTGGACTTTAAATAAACAGGAAGAGAGCACAGCAGGTCTCTCATGTGCTGAGTCTCAGGACTGTAACCTGTGTTGCTGAAGAGAGAGCTATGTTTGGATGCGAGGAAAAACAAAAGGTTTGCTTTACCATTTGTGTTGGCGGTGTCGGGGAGCAGCCCCACACCGTATAGTCAGGACATGACTGTATAGCTTAGCGCCGGACGGCAAGGATTTACTTTATGTTTTGTTTGTTTTCTGCTGTACAAACCTTTGTGCCTAAATAAACCTGGCAACCAGACAGATTTTCAAGGAAACTGCCTGCTTACGGACTGTCTGTTTCAGAAAAAGGTGATCCCCACGAGCTAATCTCCCACAGAGGTCAGACACTGAGTTTGGACAGAGGGACCTGGCTTGCAAGCTCCGTTCTGGTTCATCCCAAAGGTGTTGGATGGGGTTGAGGTCAGGGATCTGTGCAGCTAGTCAAGTGTTTCCACAACAAATTCACCCAACCATGTCTTCATAGACCTTGCTTTGTGCACTGGGGCTTTCCCCAAACTGTTCCCACAAAGTTAGGATTGGTTCATATCACGATTTTTCCCATCTCTTTAAAGGGGTTGTCTCATCATGGACAATGGGGGCATATCGCTAGGATATTCCCTCATTGTCTTATAGGTGCGGGTCCCACCGCTGGGACCCGCACCTATATCGAGAACGGGGCCCTACAAGTGAAGCTGGCTATTTCCGTCGGCCCCATAGAAATGAATGGGAGCGGGGGCTGCGCATGCGCGGTACGCTCCCATTCTATGGGAGCCGGCTTGGTGGTGGCCGGCAGGAATCCTACAGCCACCACCTTGCGGGGCTCCGTTCTCGATATAGGTGCAGGTCCTAGCAATATGACCCCATTGTCCACTATGACACAACCCCTTTAATGTATACAAAAAGGTATACATTAAATGGATGCCTCAGACTGATGCCATACAGTTAACATATACATTTTTTAGTGCACTATGCAGGATACAAAAGCATAGCACACCACTTTTATTCCAACGTATACATCACACGGATGGGAAAAACGTGATGCGAACCCACCCTTAGAAACATACAATTGTCTAAAATGTCTTGGTATGGTGAAGCATTAAGATGTCCCTTCACTGGAACTAAGGGGCCTAGGCTAACCCTTCAAAACACATAGCATAGCATTTTTCCTCCTCCATTAAACTTTACAGGTGGCACAATGCAGTCAGGCAGGTAACGTTCTCCAGGAATTCACCAAAGCCAGACGTCAGTTAGAGAAGTGTAATTTATGACTCCACAGAACATATTTCACTGCTCCAGAGTTAAGGTGCGACATGCTTTACTCCACTCCATCCAACGCTTGGTGATGTAAGGCTTGCATGTGGCTGCTTGGTTATCGAAGCCCATGCCATAAAGCTCCTGGAGCATAGTTTTGTGCCGATGTTAATGCCAGAAGAGGTTTGGACTCTGCAGTTATTAAGTAAGCAGAGCATTGGCGACTATGCACTATGCTCCTCAGCATTCAGCGACCTCGCTCTGTAACTTTACATGGTCTCCGCTTCATGGCTGAGTTGCTGTGGTTTGTAAATCTTTCAACTTTGCAATGATACCAATCATTGTGGAATATCTAGGAGGGATACAATTTCACAAACTGACTTGTTACAATGGTGGCATCCTATTACAGGAGCACTCTCAAATTTAGTGAGTTCTGTAGGGCACGCCATTCTTTCAGAAATGTTTGTAAAGGCAGACTGCATGGCTAGGGCCTGGATTTTATACACCTGTGGCAATGGCACTAAATGAAAAACAAATTCAATGATTAAGAGGAGTGTCCCAATACTTTGGCTATATCGTTATCTGTGTGCACTCCCTTAACATCATCTGCTTGAGGAGAGTTGGGAGCCCCCCATATACATTAACCCTTTCTGGACCTCTGCCATACATGTACAGTCCAGTCTTTAAAAATGGAGCCTACTTGTGAGCACCATGGCCACTTGGTTTCTGCTGCTTCATACAGTAGAAACTCTGGGCCAATGTCTATGATTGACGATAATGCTGATCGAAGGCATTTAACCCTTCAGATGCCGTGGTCAAATGTGACCATGGCATCTCAGAGCCCAAAACCCAGAAACTCTGCTCTTCCAGGCATGGAAAGGCTTCTCCTGGGCGAGTCATTTGTTGGTTGCGAAAGGCCAGAGCCTGCTGAAGCCTTTCACAGGTATAATCCAATGTTGTATACTAATAGGACTGCCTCTCGACAAATCACCCGCACTTTATTTACTCACCATACATATAAACATTCATTAAAATATTATAAAACAAACATCACAAAAATATGCATCAGTTATTGACCCAGGTATAAATTTTCCGGAGCTCACGCATAAAAAATAAAAAAATATATAAAAATGGCCCAAAAGATTTGCTGAAGTTATGTTACTGGACGGTAATTCATTCAGTCAATTTTGTTGCCATTTCATCATCGATCAATAAATAATATATATATATAAATATATATAGATTTCTATCATCACACTAGCTGGTAATTTTACAACGTAAGTTCCAATGCAGATGGCAAGGTTATACGTGCGCTGTGTGTCTGTGTTGTTAGGATATATTCACATAAAGCCAGATGAATTATTGGATTACTCACGATCACGGTGTGCTATACAGGATTTTGCACCACACGTGTCTCTGCCCGTTATGTCTCTCTCTTTATCGGGTCTCCGTGGTTTCCAATTGGCTCGTAGTAGGCTATGCGGCTGTACTTAGCAGACTAGCGCACTCCTCCAGATACTGCCCCAGAACGCTGTATATCAGTCCAATGATATTGTGATTTGTATGAAAAGGTAGATCTCCGTCCACACTATCTTTTTGTTGGCATTCTTTCACCAGACGCGTTTCGAAAACAAACTTGTTTCTACCTCAGTGGTACATACTCGAATGAAAACCCTGGGACTCCATGTGAAGTCTTTTTGAATCATCTTGATCAAGGTAAGGCTACTTTCACACTAGCGTTCGTCGGTCCGCTCGTGAGCTCCGTTTGAAGGGGCTCACGAGCGGACCCGAACGCTTCCGTCCAGCCCTGATGCAGTCTGAATGGAGCGGATCCGCTCAGACTGCATCAGTCTGGCGGCGTTCAGCCTCCGCTCCGCTCGCCTCCGCACGGACAGGCGGACAGCTGAACGCTGCTTGCAGCGTTCGGGTGTCCGCCTGGCCGTGCGGAGGCGTGCGGATCCGTCCAGACTTACAATGTAAGTCAATGGGGACGGATCCGTTTGAAGATGCCACAATATGGCTCAATCTTCAGGCGGATCCGTCCCCCATTGACCTTACATTGAAAGTCTGGACGGATCCGTACGAGGCTATTTTCACACTTAGCTGTTATATGCTAAAATAATGCAGACGGATCCGTTCTGAACGGAGCCTCCGTCTGCATTATTATGATCGGATCCGTTCAGAACGGATCCGATCGAACGCTAGTGTGAAAGTAGCCTAAAATCAAACACCTGGCCTGGATCTTTTAACTACATATATCATTCACACAATGCGATATTGAATCAACAATTACCCACATTATATCACGGATCTATAAAATATAACTTCCCATTATTTTTAGCATACAATTATTCTTAACTACATACAGGTCCTTCTAAAAAAATTAGCATATTGTGATAAAGTTCATTATTTTCTGTAATGTACTGATAAACATTGGACTTTCATATATTTTAGATTCATTACACACAACTGAAGTAGTTCAAGCCTTTTATTGTTTTAATATTGATGATTTTGGCATACAGCTCATGAAAACCCAAATTTCCTATCTCAAAAAATTTGCATATTTCATCCGACCAATAAAAGAAAAGTGTTTTTAATAAAAAAAAAGTCAACCTTCAAATAATTATGTTCAGTTCTGCACTCAATACTTGGTCGGGAATCCTTTTGCAGAAATGACTGCTTCAATGCGGCGTGGCATGGAGGCAATCAGCCTGTGGCACTGCTGAGGTGTTATGGAGGCCCAGGATGCTTCGATAGCGGCCTTAAGCTCATCCAGAGTGTTGGGTCTTGCGTCTCTCAACTTTCTCTTCCCAATATCTCACAGATTCTCTATGGGGTTCAGGTTAGGAGAGTTGGCAGGCCAATTGAGCACAGTAATACCATGGTCAGTAAACCATTTACCAGTGGTTTTGGCACTGTGAGCAGGTGCCAGGTCGTGCTGAAAAATGAAATCTTCATCTCCATAAAGCTTTTCAGCAGATGGAAGCATGAAGTGCTCCAAAATCTCCTGATAGCTAGCTGCATTGACCCTGCCCTTGATAAAACACAGTGGACCAACACCAGCAGCTGACATGGCACCCCAGACCATCACTGACTGTGGGTACTTGACACTGGACTTCAGGCATTTTGGCATTTCCCTCTCCCCAGTCTTCCTCCAGACTCTGGCACCTTGATTTCCGAATGACATGCAACAGTCCAGTGCTGCTTCTCTGTAGCCCAGGTCAGGCGCTTCTGTCGCTGTTTCTGGTTCAAAAGTGGCTTGACCTGGGGAATGCGGCACCTGTAGCCCATTTCCTGCACACGCCTGTACACGGTGGCTCTGGATGTTTCTACTCCAGACTCAGTCCACTGCTTCCGCAGGTCCCCCAAGGTCTGGAATCGGTCCTTCTCCACAATCTTCCTCAGGGTCCGGTCACCTCTTCTCGTTGTGCAGCGTTTTCTGCCACACTTTTTCCTTCCCACAGACTTCCCACTGAGGTGCCTTGATACAGCACTCTGGGAACAGCCTATTCGTTCTGAAATTTCTTTCTGTGTCTTACTGTCATGGAACCATGAACCAGACGTACAACAAGAGATAAGTGGAAATAAGAAGGCTTTATTGAAAATCAAGCTGTAAGCAAAAGTCCAAATGGATGGCTAAACCGAAGCAGGGTCTTGCGTAGACAGAGGTCAGGAACCAGAAGGGTAGTCAGACGAAGCCTGGATCAGGAACCAGCAGGGTAGTCAGACGAAGCCAGGATCAGGAACCAACGCGGTAGTCAGACGAGGCCAGGATCAGGAACCAGAAGCAGCAGCAGTCTTAGAAGCATGTGAACACAGGAGGACCAAGCAAGGAACTGAAGCCACAGACCTCCTATATATATGAGCTAGGCATCCAGCTCCTCCCAGTGGGAAGGAGAAGCCGCAGGGTGGGAGGCTACAAGAAACCCAGAAACCAAGATGGCCGCCAGCACATGTCAAACGAAGGAGAACAGTAAGAAGGTAAGACCATGACACTTACCCTCTTGCTTGAGGGTGTCAATGATGGCCTTTTGGACAGCAGCCAGGTCGGCAGTCTTACCCATGATTGCGGTTTTGAGTAATGAACCAGGCTGGGAGTTTTTAAAAGCCTCAGGAATCTTTTGCAGGTGTTTAGAGTTAATTAGTTGATTCAGATGATTAGGTTAATAGCTCGTTTAGAGAACCTTTTCATGATATGCTAATTTTTTTAGATAGGAATTTTGGGTTTTCATGAGCTGTATGCCAAAATCATCAATATTAAAACAATAAAAGGCTTGAACTACTTCAGTTGGTGTGTAATGAATCTAAAATATATGAAAGTCTAATGTTTATCAGTACATTACAGAAAATAATGAACTTTATCACAATATGCTAATTTTTTTAGAAGGACCTGTATATCGCTATTTAGAACATATGTCGATATATTTCATTGTTTACTTTTAAATTCTCCATTTACTTGGACTTTAACAGAAATTCCAAGTATATCTTTATACTGGCGACCTATTTCGCATCAGCCGCATGTATTATATTTATACCAAAAGATGGTTAATGCAGTTACAACATTTCCTAGTTTGTAATCATGATTGCATCTAGCACTTCTAATCACAGTCTCATTCACACCTTGTGTTTCATTCATCTGGAAGACAACCTTATTACAATTGTAATAACAAGTTTAACCATGGGAGCATATGGCAATCTGTTATATTACACACATAATTGTGCTAATAAATAAAGTGTATAAAAAAATGTAAAAAAATAAATATATACAGTATACATGTAGAAAAAATATATAGAAAAAAATAAAAAATATGTACCCTAATTCTTATGCTACTACCTTGATTCTTTTGTTCTATATTATTATATGTTATTTTATAATTAACTGCTATTGCACATAATGTTTTCAAAGCTTGGAATCAAAGATTAGCTCATCAGCTGCTTCTTATTACTCTTTCAGCTTTCACTTCTTTTCGTCATCCATAGAAACATAGAAACATAGAATGTGTCGGCAGATAAGAACCATTTGGCCCATCTAGTCTGCCCAATATACTAAATACTATGAATAGCCCTTGGCCCTATCTTATATGAAGGATAGCCTTATGCCTATCCCATGCATGCTTAAACTCCTTCACTGTATTTGCAGCTGCCACTTCTGCAGGAAGGCTATTCCATGCATCCACTACTCTCTCAGTGAAGTCTTCTACACTCTTTTCTCTAATGTAGTTCACACTCACACTGCATTATATAGTTTTAAGGCCTCTTGCACACGAACGTGTGCGCCCCGTGGTCGTGCTGCGGCCTGCAAAATGTGGGCCGCAATGCACGAGCACAGTCCGTGGGGCAGCCGCAGCGAATCGCGGACCCATTCACTTTAATGGGTCCGCGATCCGGCTGTTCCACAAAAACATAGGACATGTTCTATCTAGGGTTCCGTTCCGCAACCTTTTTTGATGTTGTTGATATGCTCAGCAATTCTTGTTTTTAAATCTTTTTGATAGTCCCATGTACTGTTATGTATTATTTGCACTTGGTTTGATGCCGTAGGGTAAACGGTTGACTGAGCTCCCCAATAGCTGGTGAGCTCCCTCAAATTTGTATTAATCCAATGTAGGCCTGCAGGTGGCAGCACTAAATTGCAATCTACTAAATCTTCTACTTATCAATGGATTTATTACCATTAATAAATAGAAGTGGAAGTCTAAGGCCTCTTTCACACGGGCGTTGCGGGAAAATGTGCGGGTGCATTGCGGGAACACGCGCGATTTTTCAGCGGGAGTGCAAAACATGCGTTTTGCACTCGCGTGAGAAAAATCGCGCATGTTTGGTACCCAAACCCGAACTTCTTCACAGAAGTTCAGGTTTGGGGTCGGTGTTCTGTAGATTGTATTATTTTCCCTTATAATAGCATTCTGAATAGTAATAGCATTCTGCATAGTAAAATAGCGCTGGAGGGGTTAAAATAAAATAAAAAATAATTTAACGCAACTTAGTCCACTTGATCGCAAAGCCGGCATCTCCTTCTATCTTCATCTTAGCTGTGTGCAGTAACAGGACCTGTGGTGACGTCACTCCGGTCATCACATGATCTTTTACTATGGTGATAGATCATGTGATGACCGGAGTGACGTCACCACAGGTCCTGTTGCTACACAAAGCTAAGATGAAGACAGAAGGAGATGCCGGCTGCGCGAGCAAGTGGATTAAGGTGAGTTAATTTTTTTAAATATTTTTTTTTACCCCTCCAGCCCTATTGTACTATGCATTCTGTATTCAGAATGCTATTATTTTCCCTTATAACCGTGTTATAAGGGAAAATAATAATGATCGAGTCTCCATCCCGATCGTCTCCAAGCAACCGTGCGTGAAAATCGCACCGCATCCGCACTTGCTTGCGGATGCTTGCGATTTTCACGCAACCCCATTCATTTCTATGGGGCCTGCTTTACGTGAAAAATGCACAAAATAGAGCATGCTGCGATTTTCACGCAACGCATAAGTGATGTGTGAAAATCACCGCTCATGTGAACAGCCCCATAGAAATGAATGGGTCGGTATTCAGTGCGGGTGCAATGCGTTCAACTCACGCATCGCATCCGCGCGGAATACTCGCCCCCGTGTGAAAGGGGCCTAATAATTGCAAGTTGTTAGGCCCTTGGGGTCCTACAATAAAAGGTAGAAAGAAATGTAAAATAAATATATTAAAAATATATAAATTCAAATAATCCCCCCTTTCCGCATGTAAAAATAAACAATCAAAAAATATATACATCATAGGCATTGCTCCATCTGAAAACGACCATACTATTAAAATCTAAAAATATTTATTCCTCATGGCGAACGGCATAACGAGAAAAAAATCAATCACATTCCAGAATAGTATCAGTAAAAACTATAGATTGTCCCACAAAGAAATGAGCCCACAAACAGCTCGTAGATATAACTATAAAAAAAATGATGGGGCCAGAATATGGCGAATAGAAAGAAAAATCTTTTTTCCAAAGTTTATTTTTTTTTCACTGTTAAAACACAAGAAAAACTAGATAAATGTGCAATCTTTGTAATTGTACTGACCCAGAGAATGAAGGACATGGCTCAGTTTTAACGTATTTGGAACAACCTAAAAACAAAACCCATACAAATGTGGCGAAATTGCATTTCTTTTTTCAATTCCACACCTTTTTGAATTTGTTTCCATCTACCGACTACATTGTATGTAATAGTAAATGGTGCCATTACAAAGTACAACTTGTCCCCTAAAAAAACAAGCCCTGATACGGATATGCGAATGGAAAAATAAAAAACGTATGGATCGGGGAAGGTAGAGAGTAAAAAATTAAAATGCAAAAATGAGAAATTGCAAGGTCCTGAAGGGGTTAAATTGTAGGTCGTTCACTGACAATATACTAATGCAACCAAGCTGAACAAGAAGTGGGGATTAAGGAAAAGTGTCTAATATGTCTAGCGAGATCACACCGTGTATATCACTAGGATAAATTTGGTGCATCTCCTGTCTGTCTGGTCTTGTCTAAACGTCTGTAATAGTAATACATTTCACCCAATATTTACAAACCTCAACTAAAAATGCAGCCGTTACTAGCCATGTGCTGACTTTGTATATCAAATATCAGAAAGGAATCTCCAAGGGAATTTTATAAAAATGTTTATACTTTTGTTTAGTATTTATTTTTGTTATTACGACCTAACCAGATAATGTAATTATTAGGATTGCATTCCCCTTGACCCCTTACTATACTGATACCTAATATAGCTATAAAATATCTTATACATTTATAAAAGAGATACCCGCAGATAATTTACCACCAAAAGGCACACCATGCACAGCAGAGTAATTCCTCATGCTTTCTGATATGTGCAAATTGTTAAATATAACATGTATTACTTAAAATGAAAAACACCTACCCCCCTCCCAAAAAAAAAAGTTAGAGCAAGGTTAGGCCTCTTTCACACAACCGTTTTTTCCCCCCATTTACGGGCCTTTTTTTGCGTTCCGTATATGGAACCATTCTTTTTTTAATGGTTCCACAAAAAAACTGAATGTACTCCGTATGCATTCTGTTTCCGGATTTCCGTTTTTCCGTTCCGTTGAAAGATAGAACATGTCCTATTATTGCCCGCAAATCACGTTCCGTGGCTCCATTCAAGTCAATGAGTTCCCCAAAAAAACGGAACTCATACGAAAATGCATCCGTATGTCTTCCGTATCCGTTCCATTTTTGCGGAACCATCTATGGAAAATTTTATGCCCAGGCCATTTTTTTCCATGTAATTACTGTATACTGTATATGCCATATGGAAAAACGGAACAGGAATGGAAACACAGCGGAAACAAAAAACGGAACAATGGATCCGTGAAAAACAGACCGCAAAACACAGAAAAATCCATATGGTTGTGTGAAAGAGGCCTTACACTGCTTTCTATTACATTGCAAAACTATATCACCTGTCTCTCCTCCAGATTTAAAGCAATATCTAGGTTTCTATGAGTTGTGCACTGTATACATTCAGATAATACATTCGGACTTACCTCTGTGTATACATACAGTGGCAACACCAATACAGCCAGGAGAAGGTCAGCCACTGCCAAGCTCACAATGAAATAGTTGGTGGTAGTTTTCAAAGCTTTCTCTGTACAGACACTAAGACACACCAATACATTTCCACAGATTATAAACACAATCAGTATGAGCCCAAAGAACAAGGCCAGAAAGTTATAATGTGTGTCTTCTGAGGGCTCAGAAGTTTGGTTGGAGATGTTCTTCAGCATGGCTTCCTGACAATACTATATTCACTGTCCCATCAAAGCAGAAGACTGTAGATCAGACAGGATCTTGGGTCAGTCTTCTTCTTCTTCCTAGAAAGAGCAGTTTTTCCCGTGGAGAATTCATCCGTTCTTCTCACTTTTGTAGATGTTCTCATGGGTAAGGTCATAAGTATCTTGTCCTTGATTTCAGAGCTTTGTGGACCACTCTAAGTCTTTTATTCATTCTTTCGGTCTGTATCCCAGATGTTTTGCTCCTAAAGACCACACAGACTAATCCTTACTGACATGGAGTTAAAGTTGACTTTGTGGAACCACATATTGATGCACAGGGATGACTTTGTTGGAGATACATGTCCAAGCGTCAAACACCATGAAGGGTGCAGGGTCTTGAAGGATAAAGGTTCATGTCCTTAGTTGTCTCCATTATGACTTTGGGGTAGGCAGGAGAGGAATTCTTTCTCTCCCTCTGAAGAACTGAATGATCCCAAGGTGATTAATTTGCAAGTGGGTCGCGTCCAGGAGAAGAAAGCCGATTAAGGTAGAGAGGGTTTGTCCAGGAGCTGCTCCAATCAGCACAGCGATCTGGGAAGTGCTCACATCCAACACAAAGCTCAGCTTAGATGTGAATGTGACAGTACAGGGAGGGAGCCTGATCTGTGTCTGAGAGCACCTGGGCTCCACACATTGTCTATAGCATGCAGACATCAGTGACACCTTCTGAGCTCACATTGAAATGCTGCTTGTCATGCAGAATTTGAAGATTACACAGTATAACACTTAGGAACAGAATAGAAGAAAATATTCAGTTTTCTGCACATTATGGGGTTAATCCAGCAGCCACCCAAAGAATGCAAGGTTAATGAGAATTATGTAGGCAGCAAACTGTAGTACACAGTGCAGAAGGAATTCATGAGGGTAGATGTGGAAGTCTAGGAGTGTATGAATGGGGTGAGAGGTTTTAGTGGTGAAGCTGCTGGAGGTGTGAACTGAGCAGCTGGGGGGTAATAAACTGCCTCCAAGTCTAGTGTTCTCTACTGTCTATGCTACAAAAATCCCATATTACATTATAATAAGAAGGAATGATCAGGAGAATACTATCATGAAGCCTTCTAAATGAAATTGTGTGGCCAGTCTCCTCTGTTCATGAATGTGTTAAATGTGTCATTTTAAGATTCCAGACTGGCAGAGCTCCACCAGGATACAGGTCAGCAGCTGACAGTATTCTCACATCTCTATGATATACATGTCAATTGTGCTTCTCCAGCCTGGCATAAGCACACTAGATTTGTCCTTTTGATCAGTAATGTAAATGTATTAACTCCTGGAAAAAAAAACAACAACAACAACATATAGAAAGTATTTGATCTTTATTTACAATAAATATACTAATAAATATGCTAATACAAAACAGTAAAAATTGGCAGTACATAGAGAAAGATAACCCTCCCCGAAAGGCTAATCATACAAAAATACACAGCAAAAAATATATTATTACAAACATCAGATGGGTGGACTCACTATACATGCAACTGTATAGTCACACAAGAACCCATATGCGTAAATATATATATTGATATAACATTAAGTATTGTCTGACAGCACTTAGGCTACTCTCACATCTGCGTTTTTGCTGGATCCGGCAGGGGTGTATAATACACCCGTCTGCATCCGTAATGTCAATGGGTGACAGATCCGTTTTCTTTTGTGTCCAAGAAAACTGATCCGTCCCCATTGACTTACATTGTGTGTCATGCCGGATCCATCTTGCTTCGCATCCTATGCCGGACAGAAAAACGCTGCTTGCAGCAGAAAGTTTTCTGTCCGGTATGGGAACGCAACCAAACGGAAAGGAATGCATTCTGGTGCACTCCGTTCCGTTCAGTTCTGTTTTAACCCTATTGACAATGAATTGGGACAAAACTGAAGCGGTTTTCTCGGGTATTGAGATCCTATGACGGATCTCAATACCGGAAAGAAGAAACGCTGATGTGAAAGTGGCCTTACCCGCTATGTATAGTGAGTCCACTCATCTGATGTTTGTAATATCATTTTTGCTGTGCATTTTTATATGATTAACTGCCAGGGAGGGGTCTCTTTCTCTGTGTATTAATTCTGACACTTTTTACTGTTTTTTTATATTTTTAAAACATATTTATTGTCAATAAAGATCACTTTTTATATGTACTGTACTCTATGGTGTTTTTTGTTGTAGGAGAGCATTTATTTATTGGTACCTATTGTTAGGACTAGAGATGAGCGAATTTATGAAAACTTCGATTCGACTGATTCTCCGAATTTTACAACAAGAATTGTGCATTTTGCATTTTTTGGTAAGTAGCAGGTGCAACGACAGGGAGCTGCGATAGCGCTGCCCCCATCATTGTATCCCTCAGATTCCTACATGATCGCAGCATCTGAGTGTAAAAACTGTGTGAAATTAACCCCTTCACGACTGCAATACGTTTATATACGTGATATTTGCACATGCCCCGTGCAGCTATCACGTCTATAAACGTCAAACCAGCTCTTTAATCCAAACGCTGCAAAGCGCTTGGATTAAAGCTTCTGCCCCTGCACTGCTGCTGTCACGGACAGCATACAGTGCAGTAATGCAGACAAGGGACCAATCAGAGTGGCCCCTTGCCGGCAATCGATCCATGCAGACTAACCAATCGGATCGCGGCAGTGAAAAAAATGCAGGTTTCAGGCTCTGATCTGCGCTCTGCAGATCAGAGCCTGAAATCAGGTAGTGTCTCTGTGCCCCCCGATCTTGCGCCTCCAACACCCCCTGTCCGCGCCTGCCCCTGATGCAGTTCCCCCGCCCCATCCATATTCATGTAGTCTGCCCCTGATGCGGTCCGCCCCATGCATTCTCCCCGCCCCTCCTGCCCCAGCCTCCCTCAATGTTGGCGGCCGCACCCCCCCCTTTCCAGCACTGCCCCCGATCCCCCTGCTGTGTGTGATGGCGGCGGCTCCATTCCTGAGCTGCCACCATCAGCAGCGAGTGTCAGCTCTATGCTGACACTCTGCTGCAGTAACCCCATAGATGCCGCGGTTGCGGCATCCATGGAGTTAATAGAGGGAGGGAGCTCCCTCTCTCAACCATCGGGGCTGTCACGCTGTGACGGCAAGCACCCGATGGTTGCCATGGCAACCGAACGATTTGCAAAAGCGTCCGCTGTTGCCACCTACAGGGCATCTAATAGTATTATACTTTGCAATGCAAGAGCATTGCAAGTATAGTACAGCCATCAGCCCCACTGGATCTTCATTATCCAAGAGGGACTTGATAAAAAAAGAAAATGAAAATAATAAAAATGAAAAATAAATAAATAAATAAAAATGTAAATTAAAAAAAGAAATTGCCTTTTCCTATAAAAAAATAAAAAAATAAAATACACATATTAGGTGTCACCGCGTCCGTAACGACCATATCTATAAATATATCACATGATAGACCCCGTCCGATAAACACCATTAAAAAAAAAACTGTGCCAAAAAAGCTATTTTTGTCACCTTACATCACAAAAAGTGCAACAGCAAGCGATCAAAAAGACTTATGACCCCCAAAATAGTACCAATCAAACCATATTGATGGTATATTGATACCCTATTGGTATATTGATACCCTATTTAAGACAATCACCCAAAAAATATAAAAGCTATGGCTCTCAGACTATGGAGACACTAAAACATCATTTTTTTGGTTTCAGAAATGCTATTATTGGGTAAAACTTAAATAAATAAGAAAAAGTATGCATATTAGGTATTGCCACGTCCGTAACGATCTTCTCTATAAAACTATCACATGACCTAACTCCTCAGATGAACGATGTAAAAATAAATAAATGAAAAACTGTTCCAAAACAGCCAATTTTTTGGTCACCTTGCCCCATAAAGTGTAATAATAAATGATCAAAAAATCCTATGTACCCAAAAATGGTATCAATAAAAACCTCAACACTTTCTGCATAAAACGAGCCCCTGCACAAGATGATCGGCAGAAAAATAAAAAACATATGGCGTTCAAAAAACCAATCCAGCAAAATCTGCCTTCCAAAAACCGTATGGCATTCCTTTCCTAATGCGCCCTGCCGTGTGCCCGTACAGCGGTTTACGACCACATATGGGGTGTTTCTGTAAACCGCGGAATCAGGGTAATAAATATTGAGTTTAGTTTGGCTGTTAACCCTCAATGTGTTAAAGAAAAAAATATAATAAAATGGAAAATCTGCCAAAAAAGTGAAATTTTGAAATTTCATCTCCATTTTCCTTTAATTCTTGTGGAACACCTAATGGGTTAACAAAGTTTGTAAAATCAGTTTTGAGTAACTTGAGGGGTGTAGTTTCTACAATGGGGTCATTTATGGGGGTATCCACTATGTAGGCCCCACAAAGTGACTTCAGACCTAAACTGGTCCTTAAAAAGTGGGTTGCTTCTAAACTTCTAAGCCTTCTAACGTCCTAAAAAAAATAAAATGACATTTCCAAAATGATGCCAACATAAAGTAGACATATGGGGAATGTTAAGTAATAAATATTTTATTAGGTATCACTTGCTGTTTTAGAAGCAGAGAAATTGAAATTTGGAAAATTGAGAATTTTTCAAAAGTATGGGTACATTTTGGATTTTTTCATAAATAAAGGTGAAATATATTGACTCAAATATATGACTATCATGAAGTACAATGTGTCACGAGAAAACAATCTCAGAATGGCTTGGATAAGTAAAAGTGTTCCAAAGCTATTACCACATAAAGTGACGCATGTCCGATTTGTAAATGTTGACCTGGACACTAGGGCATCAATGACCCTTGTTCATGAAAGGGTTAACATAAAAAAAAAAAATAAATTAAACTTATCGCCTCCATTTGCTCGTGATGGGCCGGCAGCCACCATCTTGCTTGAAGATCTGGAGTGAAATCTTGCACGGCGCAAGATTACGTCATCATACCACGCACGGGATTTCGGCCGAGATCTTCATTTAAGATGGCGGCTGACAGCCCATCGCCAGCAAATGGAGGAGGTAAGTATGATTTTTTCTGTTTTCTACACTATTTCAGGTTAAATCGATTCGCACAAGGAAATTCAGCTTCGAGGCGAATCGAATTTATCCTGAAATTCGGATCGAATTCCACTTCATAGGATTCAATTCGCTCATCTCTAGTTACCACACCCTCATGTTTGATCGGTGCTTAGTTTATGTAAAGTTATCTCCTAGCCACTGGAAATGGGACAGCTATTAGATCGATGGGGCATAACTTTACATAACTGGAAAACCCCTTTAAAGGGAACCTGTCATCCACTTTATGCTGACCTCACTGAGGGCAGTATAAAATACTGACAGAAATGCTGATGTCAGCGGTGTGTCACTCATGGGCTAAAAGTAAGTGATTGCCGAGAACCAGCATCATAATCATTGCAGCCTGGGCCTGGAAAAGAGTCAAATCTACCTGAGAAGAGTCCTGGTTATTCATATCTCCTGCTCTCCCCGTCCATCTGCTGATGACTGGCAGTTCTCTCCTAGAGAGAAAGGGAGAAAACTCGGTAGAAGCCGGTCAGTCATCAGCAGGAGAGCAGGACTTCATGAATAACCAGGACTCTTCTCAGGTGGCCATGATGCAGCATACGGGTAGGCTACCCGACACTGCTAGATTTGAGTGTGTAGTTCCCTTTAAGCCAGTCAGGCCGGTTACCGGCAATCCTTATCACAGCCAGCAGAGGGAGCCCCCAGTTCAGTATAAATAGGCTAGGGCCTAGCTCAGGAAGTGAGAAGTTTCCAGACTCAGTGCAGAGAGGGTTCCCCTCCTGAGTCCGTATTCATAGAAGTCAGGAAAGCAAGCCACCAGCCAAGACACAGAATACCACAGAGGCCGATCAGATGAAGCAAGAGGTACTCAAGATAACAGAGGAGGTACTAGATAAGGACAGCTTCAAGGGTACGCCAGATAAAGGGCATTAGACCTTGGAGAGAAAGTCACATGTTTCAGGACCAGTCAGGAATAGTGTGCAAGCCGCCTGTACTGCATCTCCTGTAATCAACACTCTGTATAAAACATTGCTAAGACCGGCCATTCTGTACTTCCAAGAACCAGCTGTATTCCAATAGTAACCAACTGTCTTTCATGGAACTGCGCTTCCAACTGCGTCCATGTATTATAATCACTGATATTCAGTAAAGTTCCAGTTTTTGTTGGCTATCCTATGCTTGCTTCATTCTTCTACAATACCATACACGGCGTGTCACCGTTTAATTGACACTGGCGTCACGAACTTTTAAATACCTGCCTGTTCCAGTATTTGCCCCAATTGAAGACGACAGTGGATCCCAGGTTAGTGAGTCAATCTGCACTACAAAGCCCAGCATACACTACTGACCCCCTGGGACACTGCATCGCTCTTTTTGGCGTCACGAACAGGATCCGCATACTTCTGAAGTGCAGAGAAGTGTGAACTGTGTGCTTTAACTATTCCACCACCGTATTACAAAGACTGTAACCTTTATTTCTAAAATCTGTGGATTACAATTGTGCCTGGGAGGAATCAGAGACGCTGTACTGTGTTGCGCTACCCCCAGAGAGAAAATCGTATTTGTGGACTGTGATTTATTGGACTTTGCAACACCCTGCTTGCTGTCAGGGAATCGTGATCAAGATGGCCACCGGCCGCCTGGAGTAAAGTTTCCCGCGCTGCTGAGGACCTCCGTGGGCGGATCCCTTCAAAGACACAGAGAATCCCGCCCCTCTTCATCATCGCACCGCCGCGGCCCTGCTTTTCCTGCGTCAGCAACGTCACCGCGTACACAGGACGTCCGGAGTCTCACGAGATTTGGCCTGCGCGAACCCGGCGATACCGGTAAGAACTTGTATCCGGAGGGAAGGGGATTGTTCCGGCCCCTTTAGTCACCAGCGGCCACCTCGTAATAAGTTAACATGTCAGATCCGGGAGTTGCCGAGCGTCCGGACCCGGGAGAGCTTGCGGCTCCTAATCATCCTATAGCCCCCAGCATGATGCCCTTTACCATGCCTTACTATTTTGGGGCCCCATGGTTTCCCCGCTATAACGGAGAGGCCCATACCCTAAGAGACTTTAAAGAAAAGTTGCTGGCCTTATTCAAACTGTACCCCATAAATGCCGATCAGCAAATGGAAATCTTGCTAGCGCAACTGGAGGGGGCTGCCCGCAGAGAGGTATTATCCTGGCCTGCTGCTGAAAGGAGTACTCTGGAGCAGATATTCACCCGCCTCAGGGCCACTTTTGAAACGAGGACTGCCTCAGAGATAAAGATGCACTTCTTTGGCAAGAAACAGAAGTCCGGTGAGTCCCTCCGTGACTATGCCCTATCACTTCAGGAGGCTTTGGGGGCTGTAATCCAGATAGATCCCAAGGAAGCTGATAACCAGGATCAGACCCTGAGGGAACAATTTATTACCGGAGTGTCTAGTGAGCAAATAAGGACCCAATTAAAGATGCTGTCCGCCCAACACCCTAACAGTACCTTTCTGGACTTTAAAGAACTGGCTATAAAAATTCTGGGGTCAGCAGTATCTACAGAGTTGAGCACCCCACCTGAGTTATCAGCCTGCAGGTCAAAACCGTTTATCATTAACCGAGCTGAGGCCGGTCAAGCTGTTCAAGCTACAGCTACCGATACTATCGCCATGCTGACAGAGCAAGTAAATCACCTCACTAAAAGCCTAGAGAGAGTGTGCAGAAAAATGGAGGAATGGGAAAAACCTATGATGTCAGAAGAGGAGTTCCTGTCACCCTCTAAGCCGTTCCCACCTCCATACCAAGAGACTCACCCCAGGGATCCTGGGAGGCGCAATAGGGGTCGCCAGCGGCCCGTGTGTACATACTGCAAAAAGATGGGACACACAGAATCCACTTGCTGGCAGTTAAACGAGCAACCCCTGAGGCTGAGGACCACCCCTCGGGAGGTAGAACACTAGGTCCAAAAGATCCAAATTGGATGCCACGGTATGTAGGATCCCATCCTAAAATCAATGTGGAGATTAACGGGGTCCCCTTTGAAGCCCTATTAGATACTGGGTCTCAGGTCACTACTATTCAGCTGCCCGCCTTTGAAAGATTCTGGGACACCAACCAATTGACCCAGCCGCCTGAATCCTGGGTAGAGATTATCGCCAGCAATGGCAAACCGGTAAAGATCCATGGATACTGGGAACCCACCCTGCAGGTGGGAGAAGTAACCTTGCCTCAACAGGGGGTGATAGTAGTACAGGCCGGCGACAGAGGAGGACATCCTGTCATTCTAGGCACCAATGTCTTCAAAAACTGTTATGCAGAAATCCTTGCCGTATTACACCAGACTCTGCCCACCGCTTCCTCTGCATCCAAGAGGGTGATTCAAAAGACTATCACTGTGTTAAGTGCCCAGCAGAGGTTTGCTAACGGGAAAGGAGAAATTTGTACTGCCAAGATTAGTGATAATAAGCCTGTGACTTTGCCTCCTAATTCCCAAACTCTCTTATGGTGTCGTGCTGTCCTGGGAGTCCAAGGCCAAGATTATCCAGCCCTGGTGGAACCAATCCAGATGGAGAACTACCCTTATGTGAGAGCTGCCAAGTGCCTGGTGAACGTCTCCCAAGGTAAAGTACCTGTCCGTCTGATTAACCTGAGTGATCATCCTGTTGCGCTTACTAAGCATTACCCTGTTGCCCAGCTTTCTCAGGTGTTCTTCCAAGACATCATCCGTCTTCCAGTGACAGAAAAGCCGCCAGCTGCAGTCAGCGGATGTCCGCCGGTGCCCCAGTCACAAGTACCCTGGTGGGAAGAGCTACATGTCGGGGATGAGACTACCCCCCAACATCAACAAGAAGGGATACTACGGCTTGTCAAAGAGCACCACCAGGCCTTCAGTAAACATGCTGCTGATTATGGAGAGGTTAGTGCCATACAACACACCATACCTACTGGCTCTCATCCTCCTATCAAGGAGAGATACCGACCCTTACCGCCTACTTCATATCAGACTGTAAAAGAAATGATCCAAGAGATGAAAGACTCTAATGTAATCCGGGACAGTCGTAGCCCGTGGGCGGCACCCCTGGTCCTTGTAAAGAAGAAGGATGGTGGTATCCGTTTCTGCGTGGACTATAGAAAAATTAACCAAATAACCCACAAAGACGCATACCCACTGCCCCGCATTGAAGAGTCACTAACTGCTCTGGGCTCCGCTGCCTATTTCTCCACATTGGACTTGACCAGTGGCTACTGGCAAGTACCCATGGCCCCGGCAGATAGGGAAAAGACTGCTTTCACCACTCCCATGGGCCTGTTCGAATTCAATTGTATGCCGTTCGGGCTATGTAATGCCCCAGGAACTTTCCAGAGACTAATGGAGCGGTGTTTGGGTCACAAAAATTTCGAAACAGTGCTGCTGTATCTAGATGACGTCATTGTGTACTCAAAAACATATGAAGACCACCTGAAACACTTAGCAGAGGTCTTTGAAATCCTTGTCAAATATGGCCTGAAGGTAAAGCCATCTAAATGCCACCTGCTCAAACCTGCGGTAAAATACCTGGGGCATGTGGTAAGCGGAGAGGGCGTACAACCTGACCCTGATAAGTTAGCGGCTGTCCGTAACTGGCCGGTACCCACTACTGTCAAAGAGGTGAGGGGTTTCCTTGGTTTTGCCGGCTACTATAGACGTTTCATCCCCCATTTTGCTCAAATAGCCGATCCTATCCAGGAACTCTTGAGGGGGCAGCCCAAGAAAAGTCCTAGAACTCCAGTGCTCATAGAGTGGAATGAAGAGAGAGAGATAGCGTTCCAGTTGTTAAAAAAGAAACTGACCGAGCCTCCCGTGTTAGGTTATCCCGACTACAGCAAGCCCTTCCATCTGTATACTGATGCTAGCAAGCGGGGCCTGGGGGCTGTGTTAGCCCAGATTCAAGAGGGAAAAGAAAGAGTGATAGCTTATGCAAGCCGCTCCCTGAAAGGAGCTGAGAAAAATGACCAGAATTATAGTTCCTTCAAACTAGAATTCCTGGCACTAGTGTGGGCAGTGACGGAAAAATTCAAGGATTATCTAGCCGCTACCCCATTCATTGCATTCACTGATAATAACCCTCTGGCACATCTAAATACAGCTAAATTGGGGGCTTTGGAGCAAAGATGGGCCTCTCGTCTCGCCAACTATGATTTCTCTGTAAAATATCGCGCTGGACGTACTAATGACAATGCTGATGCTTTATCCAGACTTCCCACAGAGACAGCTCCTGATGATGTGCGAGATGCTTGGGAAGATGTAGAAATGCCGGCCTTCTACCATAAATTTGCTCAACAGGATCAGGCTCGGGCTACCAGTAACAGAGCTGCAGTTCCTTCACCCTCCAGTAGGCCGGAACTCAAAGAAGAAAGGTGGGTGAAACTACAGTCTGAAAGTAGAGTGCTGGGTGAATTGTTGGACTTCATTACCAGTGGCAGAGCCCCTGAGAGGATTCGGCGTAAGAGTACAGATCCTGAGCTCATCAAACTGTGGAGACAGCGCCATCAACTCTTCATACAAAAGGGCCTGTTGCTACGGAGAAGCCTAGACCCAGTGTCCAACGAACGAGTGCATCAAATTCTCATACCCCGACGAGATGCAGGTATGGTGTTGGAGATGTACCACAATCAATCCGGTCACTTTGGGGTCCAAAAGACTGAGGCAAATATCCGCCAGCGGTTTTACTGGGTGGGCATGAGAGAAGACATGGAGAAGTGGTGTCGGGAGTGTGTAGCCTGTGCCTTGAAACGAGGTGAACACCATGATCAGAGGGCACCACTGAGACCCATTGTAAGTACTCGTCCTCTTGAACTTGTCGCCATCGACCATGTGAAACTGGAGCCTAGTCGCTCAGGGTATGTGTACGCTATGACTATTATTGACCATTTCACTAAGTTTGTTGTAGCGGTGCCTGTGAGAGACCAGACGGCCAAGACTACAGCCAAACTGTTCTGGAAACACTTCCTCCTGCCCTACGGTTGTCCAGAAAAGATCCTCACCGATCAAGGTCCTGCTTTTGAGTCCCACCTGTTCCATGAACTGTGCCGCCTGCACAACTGTAAGAAGATCCGGACGACGGCCTACCATCCGCAAGGTAATGGATTATGTGAAAAAATGAATCAGACCTTGATAGAGATGCTGAGGACCGTGCCTCCTGAAACCAGGGGAGATTGGCCTAATCTGTTGCCACAGCTCATGTTCACATACAATCATACCATACACTGTTCCACCGGGTATACCCCCTTTTATTTGATGTTTGGGCGCCAAGGGTTATTGCCTGCTGACCACTCCTTGGATGTACTCGTACCTGATTGCATCAACCCATTCCCTAATACCGACTGGGTTGCTGAACACCAAAGGCGATTGAATACGGCCCAAGCTATTGTTCAGGAACGTATGGACTATGCTAGAGACCGGCAGCAGAGAGACTATGACCAAGCAGCCCATGCAGAACCCCTGACGATAGGGGCTGTGGTATGGTTAAAAAATAACCGCCGTACCAGTAAACTGGACAGTAAATGGGAACAAAGTCCTTATGTTGTCACTGCAATCCCAAATATTGGAACTCACACTTATGAGATCACCCGGGAGGGCAGGGGATCCCAAATTGTACACCGAAACCGGTTAAAGCTCTGCCTGACACCAGGACCCAGTGCCGAGAGTTCTATATCTGAACCCCCTGTGTCAGAGTCATCGATACAGCCCGAGGATCCTATGCAGGCTGTCCGTAATCTAAGGTATGACGCTGATCCCATGCATTGGCTTCTGACACCATGGTTGAACTTGTTGGTGCCCACTCCGGCACCTACTGTACCTTTACTTCCAGAAGAGCCGGTTCAGGATGCCCCGGATCCAGTTTCCCCTCTAGTGGATCCTGTTGTTCCTGACCAAGGTCTCACGGATGGAGATCCTCCTGTTGCTCCTCTCTCTTCTACCTCGGTGCTAAGGGAAGAGGAAACCCCTGTGTTGAGAAGGTCCACCCGGTTGACCAGGGGACGTCCGCCAGTCCATTTAGGAGACTTTGACTATGCTGGTGGTGTCTCCTCCCGAACAGTTGTTACTAGAAATAGCCTGCTTGACGTGTGTGCGCAAGAATGGACTCCTCCACGTGAGCCCTTGCCTGTTCTACACCCACGGGGAAACCCTGTGTAGTTCCTTATTATACTTCAGTCAAGAAAAATAGACTAACCTGGTTCACCTTAAGTCCGCTGTGCCAGGTCAGCGGCCGTGCCTAAGAAGAAAGAAGACGCCCCTTTTTCTTGCGTCATTTATTGCAAATGTTATATTTTTGTGTGAAATAGTTGTTTATTATATTTATAATACCATGTTTAACTTATGCATCAGCTTATGTTGGTTCAGGCATGTGTGTGAGTACGAGGCCTTACTCACGTTAAAGTCTGGGGGTGTGCAGCATACGGGTAGGCTACCCGACACTGCTAGATTTGAGTGTGTAGTTCCCTTTAAGCCAGTCAGGCCGGTTACCGGCAATCCTTATCACAGCCAGCAGAGGGAGCCCCCAGTTCAGTATAAATAGGCTAGGGCCTAGCTCAGGAAGTGAGAAGTTTCCAGACTCAGTGCAGAGAGGGTTCCCCTCCTGAGTCCGTATTCATAGAAGTCAGGAAAGCAAGCCACCAGCCAAGACACAGAATACCACAGAGGCCGATCAGATGAAGCAAGAGGTACTCAAGATAACAGAGGAGGTACTAGATAAGGACAGCTTCAAGGGTACGCCAGATAAAGGGCATTAGACCTTGGAGAGAAAGTCACATGTTTCAGGACCAGTCAGGAATAGTGTGCAAGCCGCCTGTACTGCATCTCCTGTAATCAACACTCTGTATAAAACATTGCTAAGACCGGCCATTCTGTACTTCCAAGAACCAGCTGTATTCCAATAGTAACCAACTGTCTTTCATGGAACTGCGCTTCCAACTGCGTCCATGTATTATAATCACTGATATTCAGTAAAGTTCCAGTTTTTGTTGGCTATCCTATGCTTGCTTCATTCTTCTACAATACCATACACGGCGTGTCACCGTTTAATTGACACTGGCGTCACGAACTTTTAAATACCTGCCTGTTCCAGTATTTGCCCCAATTGAAGACGACAGTGGATCCCAGGTTAGTGAGTCAATCTGCACTACAAAGCCCAGCATACACTACTGACCCCCTGGGACACTGCAATGACTCTTTTTAAGGCCTGGGCTGCAATGATTATGATGCTGGTTCTTGGCAACCACTTACTTTTAGCTCATGAGTGACACAGCGCTGACATCAGCATTTCTGTCACTATTTAGGCCTCATGCACATGGCCATTGCCCCGTCGTGGCAGTATTGCGGTCTGCAAACAGCGGGTCCGCAATAGACGGGCACTGTGTGCTCCCTGCATCACGGATGCGGACCCATTCACAACGGCCGTGTGCATGAGGCCTTATACTGCCCTCTGTACGGTCAGCATAAAGTTGATGACAGGTTCCCTTTAAATCATCATGCACGGGAGGGAGTATATACAGAAATGAGAATAGATAGATGGGAATAGATCAATACTGACAGACAAGATGCACTCTACTAATATATGGACTGCTATAATTTTCACCAGCGATCTTAGGGACTGTGTCTTTGGATACATATACTACAGTGTGGGATAATATTGTATACCATGCCTATTGTATACCAGCACCTGTTTGTTTTTTAATGGTGCACATTTTAGAATTTTTTTAATGGAGATGTAATCGATGTAAGGAAGTGCGTGGTATTCAGTACAAATCACAGTTTTTGGTTCACATTTCATATGCAAAGAGGTATCTCCCAAGGAAAGAGAACCATATCGCTAGCGCCACCTTGTGGAAGTGGCTCCCTAGGAGTCAAAATCCAACTTTTTAACAAACCTTGGGACATGACAAGAGAAAATAGCCAAGCCAGATATCCATCTGCAGACAGCTGTTTCGGGGTGCTTGCTCCTCATCAGTACAGTGTAGGATTCTGGCTGGCTGAGTGTGATGCCTTGGATGTAGCTTTGGCAAGTTGTTAGGTCTCCTTAAAGAGACCAGCTGTGTAAGGAGACTTATTGGAAAAGCTCCATGATGTGGAGACTTATAGGCAATGCTCTATGGAAATGCGCCATTGCCTATAAGTCTACATATCATGGAGAACTTCCAATAAGTCCCCGTATACAGCTGATCTCAGTACCAATTCTAGCTTTTCTACTGCTTATTGAAATGGTGCCATCACCCGACTCTTTCCTTCCCGGGCCAAATTTTCAATCCATTTCCTCACTGCGAATCCTACTGTTAAGGTAGATGAACATTACATACAGTGCTTTCACACCTACAGGAACATACAGTATTACTTACCTGCTACATCCAATGATATCCATCTCCTCTGATGTAGATGTTCTGTTTTCTTATCATCTCCTCTATCTTTTTTTTATTATTATTATAAATTATACTTCTGATGCTCCAAACATGATTTCATTGTTCTCTGTCTCTCTGTTCTATCAATCATGCCCTAATTGTTTAATGTTTTATTATTATTCTTTTGAGTTTCTAAATATGATTTCAGCTTAAGCCACAGACAGACAGGTCTTTTTTTTGCTTTTTATTTTTAGTATTTTTTAAACTGAGTAATTTATTACAAGTGACAGCATGTTTTATGTATTTCTGTATCACCTTTACTCCTTTCCCTTAAATGATCACTGTCTTTCAGTGAATCGTACACTAAACTAATATTTTCAATATTTATTCAGCACCGACCAGCCCTCTTATTTCTGCAGGCTGTATGCTAGTGTTGAGTCTATCTGCACAACCTGAGAAGGTGAACAACATCTAGCGAGGGCACAACTATTGTACATGTTATCCCTATGAGTGCCTTTCCTGTGTTGCACTCAATGCCATCTTCTCCATTGGAAGCATATGGACATCACATCTTTCAACCGCGTCTCAGTCTCATCTCTGCAGTTTGGTACGCAGACATCTTGGGTTCCTCACTTTTTCATCATCCTCCCCCCAACATAGGCAGTCTCCAGTACTGTGCTCACTATGGTCCCCAATGCCCCCAAACACTATACCACAGAAATAATATAATAATATAATTGCTTTACAGATAGTCCTTTCTATAGTAATAGAGCCAATAATTGTAATAGTTCTCACTACCGTACCCCCAGTAGCAATCCCATTAGTAATGCCCTCTATATTGCTCCTAATAATAATAATGCCTCCATAGCATGCCCCATAATAATAATAATGCCCCCATAGGGCATTAAGGCCCTCTAATAGTGCCCCCAGCAGTAACAAGATCCCTCTATACGCCAAAACTAGTTCCTTCTCCTAATGCAATGTATTGTCACCACAACTCAAAATGTTCTGGCCACCACAGACCAACAGTCAGAAAGTCGTTTTCAGAAAACCAAATCCAGAGCCTTTATTAAAATCATCCAACTTTTATTTCATCTTCTGAATAAAATTAGTGGTACAATAGTATTTCGCCAATAACCTACGCGTTTCGGACTGCTTCCTGAGTCCTTGTTTACGGTATAATACTTAAAGGGCTTCTGTCAGCCCACTAAACCGTTGTTTTTTTTTGGTTAATAATAATCCCTACACTGCGAGCTCCCTATACATAAGCTAAATATTCATTTTGGTTCTGTAGATTTTGTTAAAAAGCAATTTTTATCATATGTAAATTACCTTGCTACCAGGAAGTAGGGCGGCTACTTGCTGGTAGCAGCCGCATCCTCCTCTCATAATGACGCCCCCTCCGCTGTGTGATTGACAGGGCCAGGGAACGGGATCGTTCTCTGATGGCCCTGTTTGAATTCAAAATATCGCGCCTGCGCCGTCCCTGTCTTTAATCGGCGCAGGCGCACTGAGAGGCGGCCGCTCTCTCGGCCGCTCTATCCTCAATGCGCCTGCGCCGATGACGTCACATCTACACCCGGCGCAGGCGCATTGAGGATGGAGCGGCCGAGACCGCCTCTCAGTGCGCCTGCGCCGATTAAAGACAGGTACGGCGCAGGCGCGAGATTTGGAATTCAAACAGGGCCAGCAGAGAACGATCCCGTACCCTGTCAATCACACAGCGGACCTACTTTTAGCGTTCTAGCCCGCTCATATCGCGTTATTGCGCAGTTCCCCCCGATTTAAACAGTACCTTCATTGTATATGTCCCACGTAGAGAAGCTGAAAAAATGAGTTTATAACGATATGCTAATTAGGTCTTGCAAATGCCCTGGGGTGGCGTTATGGCCGCAAATGCCCAGACCTCTAACACGGGAGTGGTTACACGGGCACATTGGCGAGGGGCCTGGGCACTTGCGGCCATAAAACTGCCTCGGGCATTTACCAGACTTAATTAGCATATCATTATATAAAAAAAAAAACTTCTCTGTGATGGACATATACAATAAAGGTACTGTTTAAAGACAAAAAGGCCATTTGTCAGAATATAGTATTCCTAGAAGAGGATAGAGAAGTATAGGATTATACATTTCTATATCATCATTACTACTACTCCCAACATTTTCACCTAGCGATGCTGGCATCACGAACCAGGGGCCCAGCCACCAAAGCACCTTAAATTACCATCAAGGGCACCTCAACCAACATCTGGCTGGTGTGCCCCGGAGGATTTCGTGCTGTCTTCCCATCCACTGCACGCCAGTACTACTACCTTATCACTAGTACTACTACCTTATCACACATCAGCCCTAGGGTGTCCGGTCGTTGCAATTACTGTACTGTGCATTTTCTCCAGTCTCAGGAAACTTCTAGCAGCTTGAAAAATGTAGCAAAAGTGACCCATGCCTGTATTGCACGTGCAATATGCGCGTATTACATTGCCGATTTTCGCAATCAAGAAAATAATGACTGGAGATCACGAATTCTAGAATTTGCGAGTTTATGGCAAATATTAGGCCAAAAATTAGCGAAATATCGAGAAAACGAATATTGCCTATGCTGCTCATCACTAATATATAATGCCCTCCCCCCTGCAGTATAATGCCCTGTATATACTATGCTCTTCCCCATTAGTATAATGCCCCTTAGCTATAATGCTCTCCCCCTGTAGTATAATACCCCTGTTTATATAATGCTGTTCCCCCTGTAGTATAATTCCCCTATTTATATAATGCTCTCCCTCTGTAGTATAATGACCCCGTTTATATAATGCTCTCCCTCCTATAGTATAATGCCCACATATATAATGCTCTCCCCTTGATAGTATAATACCTGTGTTCCGTTCTCTGCTGCCATTTGTGATGCAGGCCACAGGTCTCCTCCTGCTTGTGATCTGAGTTGCTATCTTGGCCCAGTCGGTTGCGATGACATCCCTGCAACTTCCTGCACCGGGTCACAGGGGCACGATGACACGACATGTCATCATGCTGCCTGGGACCTGGCGCAGGAGGTCACGATGATGTCATTGCGACCTCCTGTGACATTCTACTGCCTCATAGGCAGAGCTGAGTGGCTCTGGTGGCCTGCCATAAACTGCTGACCCCTTTAGAGGTAGATCCGCTGCTGCCTGAGGCAAGATTTTCATCTTGCCTCATGGCAGAAGAGGTTCTGGCTGATCTATTTAAGGAGATCTCACATTTCATAATTTTCACTTGCCAAATCCAGATTTCATGTCATAGGTTTTTTTTTTTTTTTTTTTTTTTTTTTTTTTTTTTATATAAATATATCTTTATTGTTTTTTTTCCAAATATAAACAAGATAAAACAGATATCTAATCACAAAAAATACACACATATATCGAATCATTTAAAACAGTGTATCACTGCCATACCAGAGAGCATGCATATGTGGAAACACATCTATAATCAGAATAACTCAATTTTTGCGTCAATTCTCTGGCATGAATGTCAAAACCCAGGAGCCCATCCCCCCCCCTCATCATCCCCCCACCCGTCCCGTCTGGCATTGGTGCGGCCGCCGCGTGGGGCGGCGAGGTCCCCCTACTCCTTTCTGGGGTATTTCTCCGAGCATTTTATCAACTCCATCTAGTGTGGACAGTGCCGATAAAGTTTATTGTATAAGGATGCAAGTAGTTTATTAGATTATGGTGAGGTAATAGTAATAGTCACAGCAGTAGATGGTCATTGGTTTCAGTCAGGGTGTTTCCTCTCGCCATTTCCCATCTGTATACGCCCATTCATATGGCATTTCTCACCCCGCGTCGTTTCATGTCCTCAAAGTGTGTTATTCTCGTCATTAAGCTTTGCCATTCATTTATTATAGGAGGTCTATCTTTCACCCACTGTCTCAGAATTATCACCTTGGCCAAAAGAAGTCCCTTCAACCAGTACGCCTGTTCTTTTTTGGTGGTTCTATTTTTGTACTCGGGAGGAAAGAGTCCAAGCACAGCTACTTGGATAGTAAAGGGGGGATTATTCCTACAATTTACCGCCATGGTCTGAAATATACTGCCCCAAAAGATCCTAATGGCAGGGCAGTCCCACAGCATGTGTACAAACCCTGCGGCTACAAGAGAGCATTTCAGGCAGCTAAATTCCTGACCCTTATTACTGTACATTTTGGATAAGAGACTCGGGGTAACATATAGGCGATGTATTATTTTAAATTGTATCAATCGGTGTTGTCGTGAAAGGGAAGCCTTCTTAATGTTTTGGTATATTTCCCGCCATTGTAAGGGGTTACAATCCCCAATGTCCGTCTTCCATTTATCTACACTTTTAAATTTAGTGATGGAGCTTAATTCCTCAATAAATCTCCTATATATTAGTGAAATCTTAACTTTATTCCCAACGATGTTGTAGCAAAATAATAAAAACCCCTGCGTGAAACTTGTAAAAGGTGTTTTTTTGAGTGTGCTTACTAATGCGTGTTGTAATTGGCAGTATCTATAGTGCTCTAATGCAGTTATTGGTGTCTGTTGTGTCAATTCTCCTATTGATTTAATTTTCCCTTTCGTGTATATATGTGAAATTAATGTGATACCTCTACGAGTCCAATATTCATTTTCGTTAAGTGTCCGGAATTCTGTTAACACGGGGTTATCCCATAGCGGGGAAAAGTCCAGAATTTGGGGGGCCTGAATAAGTGCCTTAATTTTATTCCAGGATTTCTGTAGCGCGGCCCCGATGGGGCAGAAATAGTCTGCGCGCTGAAACAGCCCAGTTTCCAGTATACTAAAAATATTGTTTACATGCTGTTGGCGTTGACCTAGGATATGGGATAGTAGTGCTCCGTCCCCGGTATTAACACACCATTGTAGCTGTGCACACAGGTAATAAATTTGGAAGTGGGGTAAGCCTAGGCCACCATTACTTGGCACCATTTGCAAATATTGTAATTTAATGCGGACCCTCTTTCTGCCCCATATCAGGTCATTTATCAAGCGATCAATCAAATTGAAAACACTGTCCTCAATCCAAGCTGGACAGGAGCTAACCGTGTACAGTATCCAAGGCAACAGAACCATTTTGATTAGCGCAATCCTGTTAATCTGCGAGAGCGGAAGTTTCTGCCATACCCTTATTTTTCTTTTTATCTTCACAACTAAAGGGGTGATGTTTAGCTTATTATAATCCATAATGGTATTACTGATTTTTATCCCAAGGTAATCTAAATGGTCTGTAGGGGCAATGATTCTGATCCTAAGATCATTCAAGGGAGGCATCCGGTTCAGGGGGAAGAGTACAGACTTTGTCCAGTTTATCTCATATCCGGCAATTCTGCCGAATTCCTCTGTTATCCGCATAACATCAGGGACGCTTCTCCATCCGTCATTCAGGTAGAGTAAGACGTCATCTGCGTATAGACAGATCTTATCATCTGTCCCTCTCCCCCCGAAACCCACTATACCGGTTTCAGCCCGTATTCTGCAGGCGAGGGGTTCCATAAAAATTGAGAAGAGAAGTGGAGAGAGGGGGCATCCCTGGCGTGTCCCCCGCTTTAGGGAAACGGCAGGTGTGAGCACCCCATTAACCTTAATTCTGGCTGTTGCTTCACTATATAGCAATTTAACCCATCCAATAAATTCCTGGCCCAGATTCATCATATGCATAACACGCCAGAGGAAGGGCCACTCCACCCGATCGAACGCCTTAGCGGCATCCAATGACAGGATGGAGCGGTCCTCCCCCCCTCCAATCTGAATATTCAGGATGGTCCGGCGTATGTTGGACTGTATCTGTCGCCCGGGGATGAACCCGGTCTGATCTACATGGACCAGGCGGGTTATTACTTTTTTTAGCCTGTTGGAGAGAACTTTTGCAACTATTTTATAGTCTGCATTAAGCAACGATATAGGGCGATAATCCTCCACTTTATTGCCCATTTTCTCTTTCTTAAGGATCAGTGTGACCGTTGCTTCAGTCAGAGAGGGGGGCAACCTTCCACATTTGCTAGATTCATTTAGGACCTGTAACAGTCCGGGCAGAAGTATCTCCGCATGGCACTTATATATGCCAAATGGGAGCCCGTCCGATCCGGGCACCGAGGAGCCCCGGGTCTCGTGCAAGGCCACCTGTAGCTCCTCCAAAGAGATGGGGGCGCTCAAGGGGGCAGAGTCCGAGTCCGACAGCACCGGGATCCTAACCTGTTCCAAATAGTCATCTATTTCAGTCACTGTATCTGTCACGCTAGATCGATATAAACTGTCAAAGTACTTAACAAACTCTCTCTCCATCTCCACTCCTCCTTCCAATCTACGCCCGTCACCCGTCAGTATTTGTCTAATTCTTTGGGGGGGCTTTTGGTTCGCTATAATGGAAACCAGTAGTTTACTCGGGGTGCCTCCCTCACAGAAATCTTTATAGCCCCTAAAAAATAATTGATTCTGCGCTTTTTTCCTCATAAAGATGGTATAGTGATCTTTAGTGGATTTTAACTTAGTGCGCGTATTCGCATCATTCCGTACACGGATACAACCCTCCAGATATGAAATATTTGCCTCCAATTTTTTTTGCTCAGCAAAAAATTCATTTTTTTTCTTTTTTATTCTGGAGAAATAGAGCCCGCGCATAAATGCCTTCATGGCATCCCAAACAAAGTGGACATGTGCTGTGCCATTATTCTCTTGCCAAAATTGCGCAAGTTCTCTATCTATCCCTGCAGAGTCATTTAGTATAGTTAACCAATGTTCATTCAATCTGAACGGTCTGCTAATCCCAGCTTGTTGTCCGGTCTTCATCACTAGTAAGATCGGTGAGTGGTCGGATATGCCGTGGGCCTCATATGTCATTTTTAAAACGGAATCAAGCATCTGCTCATTAGCCAAGGCCATATCAATCCTGGACATAGCACTGTACGCTTTACTAAAGCAAGAGAACACCTGTTTGTTACCATAGAGCCATCGCCAGACATCTATTAATCCTATCTCCTCACAGAACCCGCGAAGTAGGGCGTGCTTTCCCTGCGCACTATTCCGAGCAGCTGAAATTCTATCCAGCGCCGGATCCAGTACGCAGTTAAAATCACCACATATTAATATCGGCGATCGCTCTATATTATGCATAAAAAGCGCCAGCTGTTTTAGGACTGTCATTGTAAACGGAGGCGGGATGTACAGGAAAGCAAGAACGCACTTTCTGCCGTTCCATTGAGCATAGAGGAAGATATATCTCCCATCTATATCAATCAATTGGTCCAGCAGAACAAAGTCAATGCTTTGATGTACATACACACTGATCCCTCGGGAGTATGTCGAGAAGCCGGAATGGAACTGGTGCGCCGCCCATCTTTTTATTAGATATCCGGGGATATTAGGTGTCGCGTGCGTTTCTAATAGGGCAACTATTGCAGGGAGGTGTCGAATAATCAGATCAAAAACCACAACCCGTTTTATTCTATCGGCCAGTCCACGCACATTCCATATCATAACTCTATTATTGGTCATATTATGAGTTATAGAGGAGGCGTCCATCGCCCCCCAGGGGCAACCGCAACCATGCCAGAATCCTCCCCCACCCACTGCCCACCCACCCCGTTTGACCCCCACCCCTCATCCCCCTAACTGGTTCACTGATGCGAAGCATCATTGTAAACCTCTTACTTATTCGCCCATCCGTCCATGGGCAGCCCCCTCTGTTCCCACACCCCCTTCATTGGGCAGGTCTCCTGCCACCAAGACCCGACGTCTAAATCCTGACAGAATCTAACCATTCTAGAGTTTCTCTAGGTGAATGGAAAAACATTACAGTATCTCTGTACACCACTCTTAGCTTGGCAGGGTATAACATAGAGTATTTGATATTTCCATCCCGTAATCTTTTCTTGATATCAAAATACTCCCTACGCTTGCTTTGAGTATCCTTAGAGAAGTCGGGGTATATCTGTATCTGGTGTCCGTCGAGGGTAGTATCACCTAAATCCCTCTTGCGTCGAAGCACCCAATCTCTGTCACTGGAGGATAGTATCCTAATTAAGAGGGCACGAGGGGGGCCACCCGGCGGAGTCTTTTTTGTAGGAATTCTATGTGCTCTCTCCACACATAGTGCAGGAGTATCTCCGTCTAATCCTAGCATTTCAGTCAGCCATTTTTGCATATACGCCGCAGGGTTCCCCCCCTCTACCCCCTCTGGGAGGCCCACTATTCTAAGATTATTGCGACGTGCTCTATCCTCCATATCGGTTAGTCTTGCATTAATCCGTTTGTTTTCTTTGTCCAATTCTTCTATTTTTTTTGTCATCTGTCGCTGTTCTATTTGAACCTTAGATAACCCAGTGTGTACAATTGAGATATCGGCCCTAATTTTATTCATGTCTTCTCTAATAAGAGTAAGCTCAGTCTGCAGTGTCTGTACGGTGGTGGAGACATCTAAAACTGACTGATTAGTGATCTGCGCAACTGATAATATATCTGCTAATTTATTCTCAATGATGTCAAATCTCGTACATTGTTCAACCAGTACTGGTGGGTCGGTCTGTGTTTCCACCAGTTCGGGTATTTTTCTCCCCCCCCTCTGTTTAGGTGGAGGCGATTTCAGATATTTATCCATTCTAGCCTGTGGGCTATTACCATCGCCCGCCCTGGGGGATCCCGTGCCCCCGGATCTCCTACTATATTTAGGAGGCATATTATCAAATCTCTCAAAACGGGGGTACACCGTATAAGGCGAGTAGGGGATGGAGAGGAGGAAAAGGAAAAAAAGAGGGGTAGACTATCCCAGTGGATGTCATAGGTTAAAAACTAACAGCAGCAGCAACCCCCTTGATTAATTTAGGAGGCCCCGGCTTTGAGAGTGGGAATAGGTACTAGTCATAGGGCTTTTTTTGTTGTGACTGTCCTCCAGATGATCCCTTCTGCCGAATCTTTTCCCATAAAACTATATGTCAGTCTGCTCAGCGCCCCCTGCTCTGTAATATGCTGCCTACAGATTATATTGCATTTTCATGGTGACAGGTTCCCTTAAAGGGAGAGGGAGTAAACCAGCTGGAGATAGGCTTAGATCTTTGGGCATCTGACTATTGGCACCTCCACTGATTAGCTCTTTGAAGGTGCTACCTAAATGGTACGAGCTCCTGCACCATGCCATTTGATTGCGTCCAGGTAAACAATGAAGAGGGTGAGCGAAAAGGCCCCTTTAAGCGGCTGATCAGCAAAGATGCTGAGAGTCAGACCATCACTGATGTAGCATTGATAGCTTGAGTATAGGCAAAACTCCCTTAAACAGTGGATACCCGGAATTGGAAAACTAGGGCACTTATGCCTCGTTTAGACTGCCCAATTGTAGGGCAGATTATTGGCGATGAAGGTTCCTACAAACACTTGTTCCTAATAATCTGCCCGTGTGAAGGTGCTGCAGGTCACCTGATGAACGCGTGAAACGCTTGTTCATCAGGTGAAATGATCAGAGATGCAGACACCTCAATCATCATTTCTGGGCAGAAAATTGTGCTGTCTAAACAGCACTTTTCTGCCCAGAAAGTATGACACTGTATGAGGACGAGCGTTGTACGTCAAATTGATTCTCCTTCATGCTGACAAAATAACAAACTAATGTGAAGTTTTATGGAGGTGAATTGTGTAGGGTGATATAAATCAATTTTGTTCTCAGATATTATGAAGGAGACAGGCTCGGACTGGCCCACAGGGGTACAGGGGAATCCTCCAGTGGGCCCCTGAGCAGGGCCGTTTGAAGGAATTTGGGGGCCCCAAGCAAAATAGACATGGAGGCACTGCCATCCACAAATCCCCCTACAGTGCCATCCACAGATCCCCCTCGCCGACGCTCACAGCAGTATATTTTTAACCAATCAGTAACTACTTTAACTTTATTCATTGCTCATTGCTGAGCCCTTTACTTGGATTATTTGGATATCTCTTACTTTGTCTTCGCTCCGGTAACTAACAGCAGGCAGTGCAGGCGGCGCTCACTCACTGACGTCACGCGCCTGCGCCGCCTAGTGGGAGGAGCAGGCGCCTGACGTCAGTGACAGTGAGTGAGCGCCGCCCCCCGCTGCCTGCTGTTAGTTACCGGAGCGAAGACAAAGTAAGAGATATCCAAATAATCCAAGTTAAGAGCTCAGCAATGAGCAATGAATAAAGTTAAAGTAGTTACTGATTGGTTTAAAATATACTGCTGAGCGGCGTGGCCCTGTATATTCTAACCCCCAGGCAAGCGTCCCCGTCACCATGGGAACGCCTGGGGGTTAGAATATACCATTGGATTTGAGTTTTTGCGCTCTCACTGAGCTCGTAAAACTCAGATCCGATGGTATATTCTAACCCCCAGGCAAGGGGTTAGAATATACCATCGAATCTTCTGAGTTACTCTGTTTGGCCCCGTCCAGCTCGGGGCCCCGTCCAGCTCGGGGCCCCAACCAGCTCGGGGCCCCAACCAGCTCGGGGCCCCAAGCAATTGCTTGTTTTGCCTGTCCCTTAGCGACGGGCCTGCCCCTGAGCAAGATGGGCCCCTAGTCCCCCACCCCCTGCACAAGTGGAACATAACACAGTAGACTTACTGCACTACTTACATATATTCAATGTACAGCACCTCACCCAGCCTATGTGCATATACAAAACCTAAGAAGCTCCCCAGTTTACTATTATAGACACAATCAGAAAGATGAGATGACTTCTAGGTATAGAGGAAATCTGCCAGTGTCCTCTTCTCCCCAGGACCTAACTTCTCATATTCGCTGCAGGAACCCCCATATTCAATCATCTGGTAGCATCTTGCTGCTGTGTGAGCAGGTAATATTTCAATGTATCCGTATGGTGGGCCCCCAAAATACATTTTACTGGGGGGCCCTAGGCACCCTGGTCCGACACTGGAAGGAGATACAATATGTTCTGATAGTAGAGAGGTTTGAGACAAGGCATAGGGCATCAAAAGTAATGAAAACTCATTACGAGAAATAGCAGATGATGAGCACCTCCTCCATTCTGCCAAAAATCAGGCTGAAAGTATGGCTATGACCCAGTCTCTTCTTTACCTTTTTACTTATTTTTAAGTGCCCATTCATTACTAGAGCAAATCATATTAACAATTTATGTAGATTTTGCTAATAGCATAACCAGTTCACATGGTAACCACCCTATAGTTTGGTACAGGATGGATCAGGTTTGGAGACAATTATATGTTTGTGTTGCTCTGTGCAGCCCGTTATCCTGTGAGAATGTCTTTGTGTCCTGTCGAGATATGACTGGTTAAAAACAGAAGGATTAGCTGGGTTTAGCACGTAAAAGGTTATGTTTTTCTTACCCTGCTGGGTTAAGCTGCATAGTTTTTACAGCTACCAGAAGACCACAGACTGAATGGCGAGAGAGAAAGAATAAAGGGGAGCAGGAGTCCAGTCCAGCAGATAGTTGTGAGAAGACGAGGTGACAAATACAGTGGCTGGAATACATTACAAGCCTCAATAAAACATTAAAAGAGAAGGTTATATACTGATGAGCAAAAGGATAACAATGTTTTGAACTTTTGACTTTCAGGGTCCACATCTCACCATCCACCACAGCTTTGAACGTGAGACTATCATCATTTTATAGACAATCATCTTGGCTATCTCATACATAAATTAGACTTGCAACTATTCAGCATAAGATTAGTTATGCAGATTCTTGTCATGTAACTGCATTGTTACTGTTTAACTTCTAAAATTCTAAATTTTAATTTCTATTATTTTGTTAATCCACCTTTGGCTTTTAACACTGCCTGAATCCTTCTGGGCATGCTCTCGATAAGATTCAAACATGTCTCAACTAAAATCTGTTCCCAGGTCTCTTCTACACGTTCCCAATGTTGGTGCATACTGGTCGACTCACTTGGGTATGAATACATCTTTTTCTTCAACTCTACTGACAAGTATTCGATTGGGTTGAGTTCTGGAGACTGTGGGGGCCAATCCAGCACCTCTACTTCATTGTCATTGAACAATTTCTTCTCCAATATCGACATATGCTTTGGGTCATTGTCATCCTTTTTATACCCATAGTACTCGAGTGTATGAAGTAACTCGTCTTGTAGAATACTCACATATAGCTCAGCATGGAAACCACCATCGATCCTGGTCAAGTATCCAACGTCTTTGGCTGTGAAACAACCCCATATCATCAGGCTTCTTCCACCAAACTTAACAATTCCTTCAATTTCTCGATCTGTTAGCCCCCTTTCCCCTCCCAGACCCATTTACACCCTTCAGAGCCAAGTCTATTTACTTTTGTCTCATCACTCCAAATCACCTATTTCCAATCTTTTACTGTCCACTGTTGGTACTTTTTTACAAAATCAAGCTGATGCTTCTTATGACGATATTGAAGTCTAGGCTAATTCACCTTTTTTCAGGCCACCATTCTAGATTTGTTTAATGCGCATTGCCCGGTGCTTACATGGATGTCTGTGATCCCACTATTATGAAGCATACGAGCCACCTCCGCTGCTATGTTTGTCGCGCCAGAACTGATAGACCTTGTGATGAGCCGACTTGTTGACTCTGATATTTTACCTGGACGTCCACCTCTTTTTGGAATGGATGGACTCTGCATAACTAATCATATGCTGAATAGTTGCAAGTCCAATTTATGTATGAGATAGCCAGGATGGTTGTCTATAAAATGATGATAGTCTCACGATCTAAGCTGTAGTGGATGGTGAGATGTGGAGCCTGAAAGTCAAAAGTTCAAAACATTGCTACCCTTTTGCTCATCAGTGTATAACCATGTTCTTGTGTTATGACTATGACTGATACAGTCTTCAGAGTAGGCATGTCAGGGGGTGGCAGCACCCATTCTAAAAAGCAATGTGGTTGACTGTGTCCGGTTTACTTTGTTAGTAATGTTCTGCATTGATTTTCCATTTTAGGTTGGCCTGGTTGGGGAGATATATGTTTGGTACTGTGTCTTTAAAACATGTGCTAAATAATGCTGATGTGTATTAAGATGGTGGGTCTTTACCCAGTGTTTAAGTCGGAGTCAGTAATCTAGGGGAGGTGGGATTCCTAGTGGCTTAAAGGCACTCTCTGGAAATTATTTAAAAAGGCTGCAAACAACCTGTCCTAGAATGTGAGCAGGACTGGCTGTCTAGTGGGGTGAAGGAGCATGGCCTCATGACACACTACGCTCTGGCACTTGCATATACTTCATATTGGTGAGTTCTCCTGTCAGGCTGCCCAGCCATGATGGTGTATTGTAGGCTGGATCACATCATTACAATCTATTGTAGAGTAGTGAGCCCACCAAGTGGTAGCAACCAATCCCGCTGTTTTATTATTACTGAATTCTAATTATCTTAATCTAAAAAAATCATTCTATTAATCTTTCTTCAAAAATGTCCATCAGTTTGTCCAGTACAGCCTTCAGTTTCACTGCATATGAATTCCGCCAGAGAGCTGTAGCCCTTATGTTTCCTTTCTTAGATCCTAGACAGTCATTTAAGCTAAATTCTTATCATGATATTAGTGTTTATGCGCTGTCAAGGCCCTAGAAATAAGGGATAAGATCAAACCATCAGAGCAGCTCTTTGATAGAATTCAGTGGGAAGAAGCAACAGTCCAGATGCTGTGAAACCGAAAGCCTCAGAGGACAAACTTGAAAATTGTTACTAAAGACCGATTGGAAAAATAATTTTCAGTACAGAAGAAGTAGAATTCAATAATCAAAAACTTACCAGCAAAAGGTGTCCATAGCCTTTAATACTCATTACCATTTTTTATTATAACAAATTTGTAAGTGAATATGTGTGATCATAGATCATTTAATATTTATCATTATATAATTTGTTTATGTAATGCCAACATATTACACAGCGCTGTACAGATATTAACATCAAACACTCCATATCACCATTGGTATCACAGTCTAAAATCCAGATTAACTTATCAATATGTTCTGGAGTGTGGGAGGAAGCCCATGCAAACACAGGGAGAAAATACAAACTTCATGCAGATGTTTCCCTTGGTCAGATTCAGATCCCAAATTCTTCAAGGCAACAGTGCTAACCACTGACCCATTGTTCATTACACTATTCAACAATTAAATATTTATCTGTTTGGTAAGGTAAGTGACAACCCCTCTAAGGCTTATGGCAAGTGATACTAATGCTCTCCTTCCTCCTTCCCACTGTCATATGCAGTAGCCAGGTTTGGGGTTACCCCTATTCTATGCTGGGGCTTCTCCTACTAAGCACTGGTCCCTATCTACAGGTTGTTGACTGCCCTCCTTATATACAGTTTCTAGCTGAACTAGAACCTTCTAGTGGGCGGGACGGAGTGGAGAAGCACAGCCTAAACAGAAACAATGTTACAATTTTAGACTGTAATAGACCTGTCTATGAATGATTAAGCAGCTTTTACATACATAAACAAGTCTATAGGCATAAAAACAGAGCTAAACCAGACAGTCAGAAGGCCAGTGTGTTTCCCCTCCAAAACTCTGCATAGGTAGAAAGTCAAAGACGCACATGAACCCTTTCCACAGTGCAGTGCAGCTATAGTGTAATAACAGGGCAAATGAACAGGATATATTCCAATAACATGTCAAATGCAGTTTAGCAATATGAAACAGTGTAAGTGCACACAACAGCATAAACCACAGTGCAAGTTAGCCCTTCAAAGTGCAATAAAGTAGGGAGTTGATGGCTTTGCATAGTAGCAATAGGGGCAAATGTCCACGAATGTCCATAGTCCAAAGTATCCTTGCTACAGGGCACTACACATACATATGTCTGCCAACTGGCTGGTATAGGAGCCTCCTCCATCTTTCCTGTCTACAGAAGGACAAAAAGCTGTGCCCCTTGACAAAGCCACTCCCGCTGTGCCATTGCCCAGACAAAAATGGAACATCTCAGCAGGAGACTGTGTTCTCTCAAAGATTTCTGCAAGACTGTTTCAGGAACATGCAGCAGGTCCTGCAGACTGACAGTATGGACATCTAGTGTCAGATGGGTTTTGCTCATGATGAGCAGTGTAACAACCTTTTATATTATGAGCAATCTAAATTTCATCGTTCGACGGAGGGTCACTTTAAGTCTAAAACCTGCAGAGTTTACTTTAGACAGGGTAACTGATCTCTTTTGGCAGGTTATCACACAGTGAATCACATTCCAGTTCCTGTCAACTACAGAAAACAACTGGGTCAAGTGGAGCCGATACTGAATATATTAGAAATATGACACAGCTCTGCTACTGTCTTCTCCAGCTGTAAGGTTATCAGATTTGGGCTGAATACAAAAACTTTTTAATATGATGGAATACTTGTGAATATGATTTATGTGAATTCTTATGCAAAATTAAATATTTAGCAATATCAATGAATCTTTAAGCCCCATACCTTCAAAGGAAATAAATGTGGGACACCTATCAGAGGTGTACCCAATAATTCTATAGCTCTGTACTAAGAGCTGTAAAGTGCTACTGTCCACCATTCCACTGACACCTAATTTTAGAGATGACCTGTCATCTATTCTGATGACTCTATGTTGTGCCATTCCTGTATTATTTCTGCTAGATGTTTTGAATGAATTATTAGGGGTTTGCAGTGAAGGTCCAGGTGGGTGTTACCAGTTGGGGGGTGTTCCTGCACAGTCTGACACTATCCAATCAGTGCTGCCAGTGTCAGACTGTACAGGGGCACACCCCCAACTGGTACCACCCATGAGGATCTTCATTGAACACCGCTACAGATTTATTTAGAATTTCTAGCAGGAATAATAAAGATATGGCTAAACAGAGAGTCATAAGAATAGATGCTCCATAATTGCTATTACACAAGGATTGTAAGTAATTACTCAGGAGAGGTCACAGTTCCTCTTTAAATCTATACCCAAACACCCTGTAGGGACTATATACAGGAGTATGTGACTGTAAATAATTCCAGCATAGGTTCACCAAGGACAGAAGTTGTCAGACTAACCTGATTTGTTTTTATGAGGAGGTGAATAGTAGCCTGGACAGAGGGGCGGCTGTAGATGTAGTGTTTTTGGATTTTGCAAAGGCTTTAGATACCGTCCCTCATAGATGTTTAATAGGTAAAGTAAGGTCTATAGCAGGCATGCTCAACCTACGTCCCTCCAGCTGTTGTAAAACTAAAACTCCCACAATGTCCTGCTGTAGGCTGTTCGGGCATGCTGGGAGTTGTAGTTTTTCAACAGCTGGAGGGCCGCAGGTTGAGCATTCCTGGTCTATAGGCTTGGAAAGTATAGTTTGCAATTGGATTGAAAACTGGCTGAAGGACTGTGTCCAGAGAGTTGTGGTCAATGATTCCTATTCAGAATGGTCCCGGGTTATAAGTGGTGTACCCCAAGGTATAGTGCTGGGTCCTCTATTATTTATTTATTAATGCTATCGAGGACGGGATTAACCCTTAGGACACCAGTGACATACATGTATGGCACAGAAATGCGGGACGCTGGAGGGACGCTGATCGGGCGGGTGCAGAAGCTGTGCCTGCCTGATCAGAGCCACGGGTTCGGCTGTCACTGATAGCCGGACCCCTGCTGTATGCGCCGGCATTGGTGAAATCACAGATGCTGGCGCATTAACCCTTGCACGGCCGCGGTCAGCGCTGACCGCGGCACATGCGGTATCCTCACGAGTGTTGGTGGCCATGGGGTCCCCGCGCTGCTGTGATGGGGACCCCATGGCAGGGAAGGCAGCCCAAAGCCTTCCTTAGGCATCGTGGCTGCCTTCCGGGAGAGCCTGTGAGATCCAGCCCCCTGGATCTCACAGGTAAGCAGGCTGCAAGCATATTACAGTGTGTAATACACTTACAGCCAATGCATTACAATACAGAAGTATTGGGGATCAGTCCCAGAAGTGGGAGTCCCAGAGAGGGACAAAAAAAAGTGAAAAAATATAAATAAAAGTTTTCCACAAGAAAATTAAAAGCTTCAAGTAAAAAAAAAAAAAAAAAAAAAAAAGTTCTTTTCCAAAAACAAAGTAAAAAAAAGTAAAAAAAAGAAAAGTAGACATTTCAGGTATCGCTGCGTCCGTATCGACCGGCTCTATACAAATAGCACATGACCTAACCGCTCAGGTGAACACCGTCAAATAGGTAAAATAAAAACATTTTTTGTCACCCTACATCACTAAAAGTGCAACACCAGTCGATAAAAAAGACGTATGCCTCCCAAAATCACACCAATCTAACCGTTACCTCATCCCGCAAAAAATGAACCACTACCTAAGACAATCGCCTAAAAATAAAAAAAAACTATGTCTCTCAGACTATGGAGACACTAAAACATGAATTTTATTTGTTTCAAATTGATATTAGTGTATAAAACTTAAATAAATAAAAAAAGTATACATATTATGTATTGCCATGTCTGTGACGACCTGCTCTATAAAAATATCACATGATTTAACCCCTCAGAAGAACACCGTAAAAAATAAATTAAATAAAAACGGTGTCAAAAAGCCATTTTGTCACCTTACATCACAAAAAGTGTAATAGCAAGCAATCAAAAAGTCATATGCACTCCAAAATGATATCATTGTGTAAAATTGAAATAAAAAGCATACAAATTAGGTATAACCACGTCCGTAACAACCTGCTCTATAAAAATATCACATGACCTAACCCCTCAGGTGAACACCGTACAAAAAATAAACAAACGCATCCGTTCAGATAATACAACCACATGCATCCGTTCAGAACGGATTAATTTGCATTATCTTTAACATAGCCAAAACGTATCTGTTTTGAACACCATTGAAAGTCAATGGGGGACAGGTCCGTTTTCTATTGTGCCATATTGTGTCAGTGAAAACAGATCCGTCCCCATTGACTTACTGTCACGATCAGTGTGTGTGTGTGTGTGTGTGTGTGTGTGTGTGTGGGGGGGGGGACTCCACACTGAACACAGGAGGGAAGGGGAACAGTAACTGTATTTAAGGTGAACAGTGGATCAGTAGTGAAGGGGGTTAATAGCACTATTTCTAGTTTTGCAGATGACACTAAGCTATGTAGTACTGTGCAGTCTATGGAAGATGTCTATACACTACAAGCTGATTGAACACTCTGAGTGATTGAGCATCAACTTGGCAAATGAGGTTCATTGTGGATAAATGTAAAGTTATGCATCTTGGTAGTAATAATCTACGTGCATCATATGTCCTAGGTGAAGTAACACATTTGACGGTGTTAACATACAGTGTCTCATGCTTTTACATATTCCAAAGCTTTCATACATTTTCCCTTATCAGCGGCAGGTGATGTTTAAACACACATGGTGTTATGGGATTACAGTAAAGTACGGTAAATAAAAAAGTGTCTTGGGGGAACGTGATTGTTGGCAAGTGGCATTAGTGAAACGATGCAGGCCGCAGCAGCTTTACACAACGTGATGGTAGGTGTGGCAGGCGCAGCACTATGAATTGCCTTTTTCGCTGTGGCATTAGAAGAATTTTGATATCTCTGACTTTTAGTCTAACCGTTCTATGGAAACAGTAGGTTTAAAGAGCACACCAAATGCTTGAAATAACTTTTTTATTAACTTCAACTTTTCTTCATATATAACAGTGCCGCCTTCGCAGCAGATAGTCCATGTACATAACACATGTTGAAAATATATCACAAAATGGTGGTATGCATAAGATGGTGGTTCAACTGTTCAATCTTGTCATTCAACATAAAATGGTAGATATATTTCTCTCTTGAGTATTCTTACTCTCACTTTAAGTTATTTAAGCACTTTATGATCTCTCTGAGAGGTATATCTGAGATCTAACTAATAGTTTACTTGATGAATTTGCAGTATGCAGTTAGCAGTAACAATTTGCAGATTGGTTGAGTATGATCTGGTATGGTTATATAGAGGAAAAGAGATTTTGTCCAGCTTGTACTTGTGGTAATCCAAGGCTTCTTTATTGAAAATTCAGTATAAAATCCTGGTACAGAAAGCAGAGTCTACATGTTTCGGGAACAATGCAATCTTAGCCCTTACTCTGGTATGGTTGTATGCAATTTGGTTGTAATATAGAATTTGAATGGTTTCAATAGGTATTTGTAGTTTGCATTTGGATGCAATGTGCAATTGTAGCTTGCTATTTGTATTTGGTGGAACTGTAAGGGAACACACATATAACTGGTTCAGTATACAGTTCTAATCACTATATTAACAGTAGGAACATCATATAACTGTTCTAAATACCTATTTTGGCCTCTTGTTCCCATAAAAACACAGCTCTCAATGGAGTGAATGTCTCTTCAGCTCCTATCTCTGGTAAATAATGATTCTAACAGCAGGAACTGGGGGAATTCCCAGACAGACTGTGTGTGAGGTTATATAACCAAGCAGAAAAAAGGATGAGTGGTGGAGCGCCAATGCACAATAAGAAGGTAGATACAGTTAAGGAGATTAGAAATCTGGCTTAATGGTCTTGAAGTAAAGAGGAAACCCAAAGGTGTGAAGCTAATAAGTTATAAAAGAGGACCAATTTAGGGTGATAGACACCTGATGTCCAGGGGACCCCAAAGGTGAATCCATCAAGTGATAAAATCAACGTAAAAAATACATTATACTGACGGTAAAATAACAATCAAATATCTGCTAGGAAACCACCGCTAAGGACAGGCAACAAGCAGAAGAGACTTGTTTGGGCTAAAGAACACAAGGAATGGACATTAGACCAGTGGAAATCTGTGCTTTGGTCTGATGAGTCCAAATTTGAGATCTTTGGTTCCAACCACCGTGTCTTTGTGCGACGCAGAAAAGGTGAACGGTTGGACTCTACATGCCTGGTTCCCACTGTGAAGCATGGAGGAGGAGGTGTGATGGTGTGGGGGGGCTTTGCTGGTGACACTGTTGGGGATTTATTCAAAATTGAAGGCATACTGAACCAGCATGGCTACCACAGCATCTTACAGGACAATGACCCCAAACCTCCAGGCTGTGTAAGGGCTATTTGACCATGGAGGAGAGTGATGGGGGGCTGCGCCAGATGACCTGGCCTCCACAGTCACCGGACCTGAACCCAATCGAGATGGTTTGGGGTGAGCTGGACCGCAGAGTGAAGGCAAAAGGGCCAACAAGTGCTAAGCATCTCTGGGAACTCCTTCAAGACTGTTGGAAGACCATTTCAGGTGACTACCTCTTGAAGCTCATCAAGAGAATGCCAAGAGTGTGCAAAGCAGTAATCAAAGCAAAAGGTGGCTACTTTGAAGAACCTAGAATATGACATATTTTCAGTTGTTTCACACGTTTTTGTTATGTATATAATTCCACATGTGGTAATTCATAGTTTTGATGCCTTCAGTGTGAATCTACAATTTTCATAATCATGAAAATAAAGAAAACTCTTTGAATGAGAAGGTGTGTCCAAACTTTTGGTCTGTACTGTATATATATATATATATATATATATATATATATATAAATAAAGTTAAAAAGGGGGGGGAATAAACATCTATAAAAGGGAAAAAAATATAAATGGTAAACAATTAGGCAAGTTTATAGAACTAATAAAAATAAAAAATAAAAAATATTTTTTTTTTATGACAGCTGGAAAAAAGGAAGAAGAAAAAAAAAGAGGGGGGCTGACAAGTCTATATGCCTACACGTACCAGACAATATAAATATCTCATAAATATATAAATATAAATATAAATCCAAATATAAAAATAGACATTTATTTTGAAAAAAAATAAAGTGTGAGGCTGGCTGTAATTGGTGAAAACTCTTGCTGTGTGGGAAGCTGGCTGTGATTGGTCTAGACTTCTGCCGAGCAACAGATTAACACAATGCTTTCTGTTGTTTCTGCTGTGTCACTGAGCTTACCTTACATTACAAAATTAATCTTAAAGGCATGTTATCTTTTTCTGCTTTTGTGAACACAAAATAAATCAGTTATATGACATCCAAAACATGATGTCACAGTAAATAACTCTGCTTTTGTCTTTAACACATAAACATAGGAACTGTATTAAGGTTATTAGCAGGTTTAGCTGTACAGGTCCTTCTAAAAAAAATTAGCATATTGTGATAAAGTTCATTATTTTCTGTAATGTACTGATAAACATTAGACTTTCATATATTTTAGATTCATTACACACAACTGAAGTAGTTCAAGCCTTTTTTTTATTTTAATATTGATGATTTTGGCATACAGCTCATGAAAACCCAAAATTCCTATCTAAAAAAAGTAGCATATTTCATCCGACCAATAAAAGAAAAGTGTTTTTAATACAAAAAAAGTCAACCTTCAAATAATTATGTTCAGTTCTGCACTCAATACTTGGTCGGGAATCCTTTTGCAGAAATGACTGCTTCAATGCGGCGTGGCATGGAGGCAATCAGCCTGTGGCACTGCTGAGGTGTTATGGAGGCCCAGGAGGCTTCCATAGCGGCCTTAAGCTCATCCAGAGTGTTGGGTCTTGCGTCTCTCAACTTTCTCTTCCCAATATCCCACAGATTCTCTATGGGGTTCAGGTCAGGAGAGTTGGCAGGCCAATTGAGCACAGTAATACCATGGTCAGTAAACCATTTACCAGTGGTTTTGGCACTGTGAGCAGGTGCCAGGTTGTGCTGAAAAATGAAATCTTCATCTCCATAAAGCTTTTCAGCAGATGGAAGCATGAAGTGCTCCAAAATCTCCTGATAGCTAGCTGCATTGACCCTGCCCTTGATAAAACACAGTGGACCAACACCAGCAGCTGACATGGCACCCCAGACCATCACTGACTGTGGGTACTTGACACTGGACTTCAGGCATTTTGGCATTTCCCTCTCCCCAGTCTTCCTCCAGACTCTAAATTCTAGTCTAGTAAATACTAAGCACACTTACCAAGTAGTTGATCACCCGACGGATATGGCGTCTTGTGGAAAGAACAAATCGGAAGTAACTAATCTGAAAATAAAATAAAAAAATATAAAATAAAAAAATATAAAACATAAAACACAAATCATATAAATAATATATAAAAAATAATAATAATAATATAATAAAATAATAATAAAAAATTAAAAAACAAGAAAAAATAATAATATAAAAAATAAAAAACATCAAAAATAATTTTGAAAAATCTATAAAAAAATCATAAAAAATAATAAATTAAAAACAATAAGATAATAGATAATTCATAAGTAAAAGGAAAAAGAAAAATCAAAGTAAAATGAATAATTAAAGAATAACCAGTAGGGTATGCAAGATAGCAAGAAATTAGGCCAATCAGAATAGAAAAAAGCAAGTGCATGAATAAAAAAGCAAGTCATGTATAATTATAAAATAATAACTAGTACTGATAAAAAATAATAAGATCAAAACCGATTCTTATTAAATTGAGTAATGTAATAATTGTCATCAATAGGACTAATAGTGAATACTATAGACATCCCAGTACCGGTTGCATTATAAACAATATAAAACATACACCATCCATGTATATAGTTGTAGATTAGTTAAAGAAGTGTAGTGATGCTTATAGCAAACATGCGGAATTTTGATTCACCTTATAGGCAACTCAGTTATTGTGCCCGAGCCATTCGGCGAACAATAAGAGCGGCGCAAGCACATAGTGGGTTTGATAATCCTCGGTTTACCCCAGCCAAGTGCGCACTGAATCTAAGTCCCTGAGCATGCGCAGAAAAGCCTCCGAACAGACGACAGCATCGCAGTAGGCGCATGCGCAAAGAATAAAATGAGACGGAGGGTTTAACTGGACGAAAAAGAGAGGCGGAGACGATTTGATTATAAGAGTCGACTCCTGATAGGTTCCAGACACATGTGGGTAACGAAATGTATCCAGAGTGGATACAAAAGTGTGACATCACTAAAGGAAGGACATAAAAGCTTTGGTCACGCCCACCACAGGAGCAGCCTGCCCATTCCCCTGAAGACGCCAAGATAAATTGGCGAAACATGTCGGGGGGCAGAGTCCTGTAAAGCGATCATTTTTAGACAGCATCAGCTTGTAATGTCTACATAACAAGAAGCAATAGAAAAGCAGTCAGATAGGGGACATCAAGGATCAGAGTGTTTCAGCAACTGTCAGTGATATATAGGAGCGAGAGCGCACCAACTTCTGTGACGGACCACTGGTTGTGGAATAACAGAGCTGGCAACAGCAAGCACCTGCAGGGACTGCTAAATATTAAGCAGCCAAGCAGAGCAAATATACATAATATCAGACAGTTAGCAGCACCTCCCGTTGTACCCCAGACGCTATAATCATTATCTGTGTATACAAATACAAAAACATCACATAAATTACAAGCTGAGCTGAGAATTTTAATTAGTCAATCTTTTTCTTTTTTTTTTTTTGTGTGAAGTATTTTATTATCTAATACAATAAATGTTACGTTTTATTTAAACAAACTATCACAAGTGTCAATCCAGAGACAACCATTGATCTTACTGGTCATTTGAAAAAAATTTAAAAAATTGTGTCTCAACACGGTGTGAAGGGTCACCCAAAATAGAAATTCCTCCAGACTCTGGCACCTTGATTTCCGAATGACATGCAAAATTTGCTTTCATCCGTAAAAAGTACTTTGGACCACTGAGCAACAGTCCAGTGCTGCTTCTCTGTAGCCCAGGTCAGGCGCTTCTGCCGCTGTTTCTGGTTCAAAAGTGGCTTGACCTGGGGAATGCGGCACCTGTAGCCCATTTCCTGCACACGGTGGCTCTGGATGTTTCTACTCCAGACTCAGTCCACTGCTTCCGCAGGTCCCCCAAGGTCTGGAATCGGTCCTTCTCCACAATCTTCCTCAGGGTCCGGTCACCTCTTCTCGTTGTGCAGCGTTTTCTGCCACACTTTTTCCTTCCCACAGACTTCCCACTGAGGTGCCTTGATACAGCACTCTGGGAACAGCCTATTCCTTCAGAAATTTCTTTCTGTGTCTTACCCTCTTGCTTGAGGGTGTCAATGATGGCCTTCTGGACAGCAGTCAGGTCGGCAGTCTTACCCATGATTGCGGTTTTGAGTAATCATGGGAGTTTTTAAAAGCCTCAGGAATCTTTTGCAGGTGTTTAGAGTTAATTAGTTGATTCAGATGATTAGGTTAATAGCTCGTTTAGAGAACCTTTTCATGATATGCTAATTTTTAGAGATAGGAATTTTGGGTTTTCATGAGCTGTATGCCAAAATCATCAATATTAAAACAATAAAAGGCTTGAACTACTTCAGTTGGTGTGTAATGAATCTAAAATATATGAAAGTCTAATGTTTATCAGTACATTACAGAAAATAATGAACTTTATCACAATATGCAATTTTTTTTTTAGAAGGACCTGTATACACATATAAGGCTATACTAGCAACCTAGGACAGGTCTTAGCTGGCCAGCTACAGTAGGTATGCATACAGAAAGACAGCAAAAATGGCAGGATGGGGGTACCGGCAGCAAAGAGAGGTCTAATGATCGCATGCAACATGCCTGGACTGTGGTAAAATTTCTGTATTAATACAGTAATCATGTACATATGCTGACTCGTGAAATTTTACTCTCCCCGCAAAAAATTTCAACCGTGTGGAAAGTGAGTGCACGAAAACTGACTGTCAGGCATTAGTGGCATGATGCAGGCCCCAGAATTTCCTAGACAGTGATAAAATGTCGGTATTGATGCAGTAATCACGTACATTTATGTTGCGTTTTAACAAAATTTAAACATCCCCCCCCCCAATTTTTTTTTAAATGTATAAATTTCAACCATGTGGAAAATGAGTACTTGGAAACTGATCCTCAGGCATTAGTGGCAGTGGCATGACGCAGGCTGTAGCATTGCCTGGACTGTAAGAAAGTGTTGGTAATTAAACGTATATTAAAAAATAAAATAAAATTATTTCAACCGTTTGGAAGCTTAACCCCTTAAGGACACAGGGCGTACAGGTACGCCCTTGTGCCCTGGTACTTAAGGACACAGGGCGTACATGTACGCCCTGTGCATTTTCAATCACCGCCGCGCGGCCGGCGGCGATCGGAACCCCGTGCCTGCTCAAAACATTGAGCAGGCACTTGGGGCAAATGCGTCGGGGGGTCCGGTGACCCCCCCATGTATGCGATCGCAAAAAACCGCAGGTCAATTCAGACCTGCGGTTTTCTGCGTTTCCGGGTTATTCGGGTCTCTGAAGACCCGATAACCCGGAACAGGATGGTGATGGTGGTGTGATTTCACTCCACCAATCACCATCCAGCGATCCTGAGTGGTGATGGTGACATCACCACTCAGGATCGCTTTCTGATTGGTCAGGGGGCGGTGCGGCGGCAGATTCAAAAGAGGCAGGCGCCCCTCTCCTCCTCCTTTTGTGTTCCAGCGCCGGAGGAGAGAGGAGCTGCCTGCTTGTGTCCACCATCGCTGCCAGCACCCCTGATCTGTGCCCCCAGGACCCGATCTGTGCCCCAGCACCCCATCAGGTACATAGGGACAGCTAGGGAAAGTTTGGGATAGGCAGGGAAAAAAAAGGGAAAGTTAGTTTTTTTTTACTTTTTATTGCATCACCCTAGTTAGGGTGTCTGGGGTCCACAGCACAGCTGTGTGACCCTAGACCCCCCAGGGGTGCTGCCACTTGCCCCCCTCCCCCTGCCACTTGCCCCCCCCCCCCCCACCTTTTTTGGGGTGCTTTTTTTTTTTTTTTGAGTTCGCTGACTGTGACCGGCACTTAGCGTCCGGCCACTGTAAGCGCATCGCACACCCCACCGCTGATCAACTTCGGACGGTTGATCAGCAGTTTTGAATTTTTTTTCCTCACTTTTTTGCCCTTTTTTTAGTTAGTTTTATTTATTTTTTTCTGTTAGTTTTAGGGTGAGTTCGTGAACACCCGTGCCCCCTCACACACGCACACCAAATAAAGAGTTACACACACGCACATATACACGCAGACACACACTCCCCTATGGCCCGCCGGACGTTCTCGGCCGAGGAGGCATACGCCCAGCTTGCCTCCGAGTCCGAGAGTCCCAGTGAGGATGAGGATGACCCCACATTCCTGTTGTCATCCGCATCCTCCTCATCATCTAGCGATGATGATGAGCCCCCAAGGCGGCGGAGACGCCGCCAGGCGGAGCAAGGGGACCGCCATGTTAGGGACCCTGTGGCCCACACTAGTACGAGCAGCTCTGGGGCTCGTACTGGTTTCCCGGCCCACCAGTTAAATCCACCGGAGCACCCTGCCGGTGAACTTGTCTGGTGTAGCCCAGAGCGATACGAGCCCGTGATTCCTGATTTTGTAGGCCAATCAGGAATCCAGATTTCCACAGTGGGCTACACTGAATATGACTTTTTTTGTCATTTTTTCAGTGACTCACTGGTAAATCTGATGGTGGAGCAGACGAATCTGTACGCCCAACAGTTCGTCGCTCAACACCCGGGCTCCTTTTTGGCCAGGCCCGGTGGCTGGACGCCGGTCAGTGCAGCCGAAATGAGGACATTTTGGGGCCTCGTGCTGCATATGGGCCTGGTCAAGAAACCCAGTGCCAGGCTGTACTGGAGTGGGGACGTCCTATATCAGACCCCACTTTACAGTACGGTTATGACACGCTCCCGGTTTGAGGCCATCAGGAAATGTCTGCATTATTCCGATAATGCAGCATGTCCACCCCGAGGTGATCCTGCCCATGACCGTCTGTACAAGATACGGCCGGTCATCGATCACTTTGGGGCCAAATTCATGGAGGCCTATGTACCTGGAAGGGAGGTCGTGGTTGATGAGTCTCTCATTGCGTTCAAGGGGAGACTCATTTTCCGCCAGTATGTGCCTTCCAAGCGGGCGAGGTATGGCGTGAAGCTATACAAAATTTGTGAGAGTACCTCAGGGTACACTTACAAATTTCGTGTGTACGAGGGGCAAGATTCCCGGATTCAACCACCAGAATGTCCCCCCACTCTGGGTGTTACCGGGAAACTCGTGTGGGACCTTATGTACCCACTGCTGGATAAGGGTTACCACTTGTACGTGGATAACTTTTATACCAGTATCCCCTTGTTCCAGTCCCTTGCCGCCAGATCCACGTCCGCTTGTGGGACCGTGCGGAAAAATCAACGCGGCCTCCCTGCCCACCCCCTCCAGGTACCCATCCCCAGGGGTGAGACCCGTGCCCTTACCACTGGAAACCTGTTGCTGGTCAGGTATAAGGACAAGAGGGATGTCCTTATGCTGTCCACAATTCATGGTAACGGCATCACCCCTGTCCCTGTGCGAGGTACCGCGGCAACGGTCCTCAAGCCCGATTGTATCGTCGCCTACAATCGGTATATGGGAGGAGTTGATCTCTCGGATCAAGTCCTCAAGCCATATAACGCCATGCGCAAAACCCGGGCATGGTACAAAAAAGTTGCGGTCTACTTGGTGCAGGTTGCCATGTACAACTCTTTTGTACTATCCCGAAGCGCTGGCAGCACAGGGACATTCCTCCAGTTCTATGAGGCAGTCCTCAAGGCCCTGATCTTTTCGGACCGGGAAAGAGCAGGCCGGAGTACCTCGGGAACTGTAGGCGCCCGGATCGTCCCTGGCCAACACTTTCCAGGTGTGGTCCCCCATACTGGAAAGAAGGGACGAACCCAAAAAAAGTGCAGAGTGTGTCGCAGGAGGGGGATACGGAAGGACACGACTACTCAGTGCGACACATGCCCCGATCATCCGGGCCTCTGCATTGACGGTTGCTTCAGGGAGTATCACACTTCCATGGAGTACTAAATTTATATCCCAATTTAGGACTGACATGGGATAAAAAAAAAAAATGGTTCTCAGACTTGAGACACCCAAAAAAACTAAAATAATTTATTAAAAGTAGACATAGGTATTGCCGCGTCTGTAATAATCTCCTCTATAAAAATGCCCCATGACCTAACCCCCCAGATTAAGGCTGCTTTCACACTAGCGTTCGGTATTCCGTTCGTGAGCTCCGTTTGAAGGAGCTCACGAGCGGACCCGAACGCAGCCGTCCAGCCCTGATGCAGTCTGAATGGAGGCGGATCCGCTCAGACTGCATCAGTCTGGCGGCGTTCAGCCTCCGCTCCGCTCGCCTCCGCACGGACAGGCGGACAGCTGAACGCTGCTTGCAGCGTTCGGGTGTCCGCCTGGCCGTGCGGAGGCGTGCGGATCCGTACGGATCCGTCCAGACTTTCAATGTAAGTCAATGGGGACGGATCCGTTTGAAGATGCCACAATGTGGCTCAATCTTCAAGCGGATCCGTCCCCCATTGACTTTACATTGAAAGTCTGGACGGATCCGTACTAGGCTATTTTCACACTTAGCTTTTTTTTGCTAAAATAATGCAGACGGATCCGTACTGAACGGAGCCTCCGTCTGCATTATTATGGGCGGATCCGTTCTGAACGGATCCGCCCGAACGCTAGTGTGAAAGTAGCCTAACACGGTCCAGAAAAAAAAAAAAGGTGCAAAAAAAGTTTTTTTTTGTCACCTTACATAATAAAAAGCAAGCGATCAAAAAGTCATATAGCCCCCAAATTAGTGCCAATACAACCGTCATCTCATCCCGCAAAAAATGAGCCCCCACATAAGATAATCAGATAAAAAAAAAAATTGAAAATGACTCTTAGACTTTAGAGATACAAATTTTTTTTTAGGGTATCAAAAAGGATAATATAGTCTAAAACCTAAATTATTGTAAAAAAAAAGTTGACTTATTAGGTATCGCCACGTCCGTAAGAATCTCCTCTATAAAAATACCCCATGACCCAACCCCCCAGATTAACACAGTAAAAAAAAAAAAAAAAAAATAGGTGCAAAAAATTTTTTTTTGTCACCTTACATAACAAAAAGTTTCATAGCAAGCGATCAAAAAGTCATATAGCCCCCAAAATAGTGCCAATAAAACCGTCCGCTCATCCCGCAAAAAATGAGCCCCCACATAAGATAATTGGCTAAAAGAAAATTAAAAAAATTACACTTAGACTTTAGAGATACCCAAAAAAAAAAGTTGTATCAAAAAAGATAATATAGTCAAAAACCTAAATAATTGTAAAAAAAAGTAGACTTATTAGATATTGCCGCGTCCGTAAGAATCTCCTCTATAACAATATCCCATGACCTAACTACCCAGATTAACACGGTTAAAAAAAAAACAAAAAAACGGTGCCAAAACCGCTATTTTTGGCACTTTTCCATTTCAGTCCGTTTTTTCCGGTAAGAAAACAAGGGTTAACAACCAAACAAAAGTTAAAATTTATTACCCTGATACTGCAGTTTACAGAAACGCCACATTTGTGGTCGTAAACTGCTGTATCCGTAAAAGGGAGGCTGCAAAAGGAAAGGACCGACATGGTTTCTGGAAGGCCGATTTTGATGGCCTTTTTTATTGACACCATATCCCTTTTGAAGCCCCCCTGATGCCCCCCTAGAGTAAAAACTCCCTAAAATTGACCCCATCTAAGAAACTACACCCCTCAAGGTATTCAAAAATGATTATACAAACTTTATTAACCCTTTAGGTGTTCCTCAACAGTTAATGGCAAATGGAGATGAAATATCAGAATTTCAATTTTTGGTAACCTTACCTCACAAAAATGTAATATAGAGCAACCAAAAATTATATTTACCCTAAAAATACTCCCCCAAAAAATGCCACCTTATCCCGTAGTTTCCAAAATGGGGTCACTTTTAGGGAGTTTCGACTCCAGGGGTGCATCAGGGGGGTTGAAACAGGACACGGTGTAAATAAACCGGTCCATAAAAATCAGCCCTCCAAAAACCAAACGGCGCACCTTTCACTCTACGCCCCGCTGTGTGGCCGTACAGTAGTGTACGGCCACATATTGGGTATTTCTGTAAACGGCAGAGTCAGGGTAATAAAGATACAGTCTTGTTTGGCTGTTAACCCTTGCTTTGTTAGTAGAAAACATGGGTTAAAATGGAAAATAAGGCAAAAAAATGAAATTTTCCAATTTCATCCCCATTTGCCAATAACTCTTGCGCAACACCTAAAGGGTTAACGACGAATGTAAAATCAGTTTTGAATACCTTGAGGGGTGTAGTTTCTTAGATGGGGTCACTTTTAGGGAGTTTCTACTCTAGGGGTGCATCAGGGGTCTTCAAATGGGACATGGTGTAAATAAACCAGTCCATAAAAATCAGCCCTCCAAAAACCAAACGGCGCACCTTTCACTCTATGCCCCGCTGTGTGGCCGTACAGTAGTTTACGGCCACATATTGGGTGTTTCTGTAAACGGCAGAGTCAGGGCAATAAAGATACAGTCTTGTTTGGCTGTTAACCCTTGATTTGTTAGTGGAAAAAATGGGTTAAAATGGAAAATTAGACAAAAAAATGAAATTTGCAAATTTCATCCCCATTTGCCAATAACTCTTGCGCAACACCTAAAGGGTTAACGACGAATGTAAAATCAGTTTTGAATACCTTGAGGGGTGTAGTTTCTTAGATGGGGTCACTTTTAGGGAGTTTCTACTCTAGGGGTGCATCAGGGGTCTTCAAATGGGACATGGTGTAAATAAACCAGTCCATAAAAATCAGCCCTCCAAAAACCAAACGGCGCACCTTTCACTCTACGCCCCGCTGTGTGGCCGTACAGTAGTGTACGGCCACATATTGGGTATTTCTGTAAACGGCAGAGTCAGGGTAATAAAGATACAGTCTTGTTTGGCTGTTAACCCTTGCTTTGTTAGTAGAAAACATGGGTTAAAATGGAAAATAAGGCAAAAAAATGAAATTTTCCAATTTCATCCCCATTTGCCAATAACTCTTGCGCAACACCTAAAGGGTTAACGACGAATGTAAAATCAGTTTTGAATACCTTGAGGGGTGTAGTTTCTTAGATGGGGTCACTTTTAGGGAGTTTCTACTCTAGGGGTGCATCAGGGGTCTTCAAATGGGACATGGTGTAAATAAACCAGTCCATAAAAATCAGCCCTCCAAAAACCAAACGGCGCACCTTTCACTCTATGCCCCGCTGTGTGGCCGTACAGTAGTTTACGGCCACATATTGGGTGTTTCTGTAAACGGCAGAGTCAGGGTAATAAAGATACAGTCTTGTTTGGCTGTTAACCCTTGATTTGTTAGTGGAAAAAATGGGTTAAAATGGAAAATTAGACAAAAAAATGAAATTTTCCAATTTCATCCCCATTTGCCAATAACTCTTGCGCAACACCTAAAGGGTTAACGACGAATGTAAAATCAGTTTTGAATACCTTGAGGGGTGTAGTTTCTTAGATGGGGTCACTTTTAGGGAGTTTCTACTCTAGGGGTGCATCAGGGGTCTTCAAATGGGACATGGTGTAAATAAACCAGTCCATAAAAATCAGCCCTCCAAAAACCAAACGGCGCACCTTTCACTCTATGCCCCGCTGTGTGGCCGTACAGTAGTTTACGGCCACATATTGGGTGTTTCTGTAAACGGCAGAGTCAGGGTAATAAAGATACAGTCTTGTTTGGCTGTTAACCCTTGCTTTGTTAGTGGAAAAAATGGGTTAAAATAAAAAATTTGACAAAAAAAAGAAATTCTCAAATTTCATCCCCATTTGCCAATAACTCTTGTGCAACACCTAAAGGGTTAACAACGTATGTAAAATCAGTTTTGAATACCTTGAGGGGTGTAGTTTCTTAGATGGGGTCATTTTTGGGTGGTTTCTATTATGTAAGCCTCGCAAAGTGACTTCAGACCTGAACTGGTCCCTAAAAATGTCGTTTTTGTAAATTGCTGAAAAATTTCAAGATTTGCTTCTAAACTTCTAAGCCTTATAACATCCCCAAAAAATAAAATATCATTCCCAAAACAATTCAAACATAAAGTAGACATATGGGGAATGTAAAGTCATCACAATTTTTGGGGGTATTACTATGTATTACAGAAGTAGAGAAACTGAAACTTTGAAATTTGCTAATTTTTCCAAAAATTTGTTAAATTAGGTATTTTTTGGTGCAAAAAAAAATATTTTTTTGACTTCATTTCACCAGTGTCATGAAGTACAATATGTGACGAAAAAACAATCTCAGAACGGCCTGGATAAGTCAAAGCGTTTTAAAGTTATGAGCACTTAAAGTGACACTGGTCAGATTTGCAAAAAATGGCCTGGTCCTAAGGTGTAAAAAGGCTGTGTCCCTAAGGGGTTAATACATCTAAACTGAAGATTCATTAGTAACATGATACAGGCCGCAGCAGCCATACAGAACATCATAGGTATCTGGTATCTGACAGTCTTTCTGTTTCCTTTCAATGTTGTGTTTGGTAATGAACACACCCCTTGTCAGGTGCAGCTTGGAGTCATTACTGAGGCCCTATTTAGTTCTGACTCACACTGCTTACCATGCTGTTGATATTTCTTGCTGGAGTTGGTTGAGCTGGTGTGTTGTTCCTTTGGATCTCCTGCTCCTCCATTCTGCTTTAAGCTAAGTGCATTTTGTCTTGCATTTTGTTGTTCGCTTGTGTGTGCTGTTGTCTAGGCCTCAGGAAGAGGCTGGTTCTTTCATCTTTGAATGACTCCAAGCTGCACCTGACAAGGGGTGTGGTCATTACCAAACACAACACTGAAAGGAAAGAACAAGGAGACTGTCAGATACCATCACATGCCGCCAGTCTCTCCGATCTTCTAACCTCTGTCATGGGGGGGACTGTGACAGGTGGGCAAGTTCTATATACATCAGAATCAGCCAGAGGAAGGTAAAAAAACATTTTGATGTCTTGGACACAACTTGGTCTGAAGTTTCCTCCCCGACATGTGCATTAAAATGGCACTACCAGCTGTTTTAGTGGATTCATCCAAAACGAACCTAGGAAATTTTGAGTTTGTCTACCGTCCGAAAAATAGCAAAGTTCAGACCAAGCTGGTTCGCTCATCCTTACAAAAAAAACATTGATTATTTTTTTAATTCACAGAATTCCCTAGTACGTGTTGAGAATTCATTGTGGCTTTTTGCAACATTTTTGAGATTCACCAGGAAACCTGCAAACTTACTATGCTGTCTCCTAGGCTCGCTATTTTTTGTTATACAGTTGCAAGAAAAAGTATGTGAACCCTTTGGAATGATATGGATTTCTGCTCAAATTGGTCATAAAAAGTGACCTGATCTTTTTCTAAGTCACAACAATAGACAATCACAGTCTGCTTAAACTAATAACACACAAAGAGTTAAATGTTATCATGTGTTTATTGAACACACCATGTAAACATTTACAGTGTAGGTGGAAAAAGTATGTGAACCCCTAGACTAACGACATCTTCAAGAGCTAATTGGAGTGAGGTGTCAGCCAACTGGAGTCCAATCAATGAGATGAGATTGGAGGTATTGGTTACAGCTGCCCTGCCCTATAAAAAAAAACACACACCAGTTCTGGGTTTGCTTTTCATAAAAAGTATTGCCTGATGTGAATGATGCCTTGCACAAAAGAGCTCTCAGAAGACCTACAATTAAGAATTGTTGACTTGCATAAAGCTGGAAAGGGTTATAAAAGTATCTCCAAAAGTCTTGCTATTCATCAGTCCATGGTAAGACAAATTGTCTATAAATGGAGAAAGTTCAGCACTGCTGCTACTCTCCCTAGGAGTGGCCGTCCTGTAAAGATGACTGCAAGAGCACAGCTCAGACTGCTCAATAAGGTGAAGAAGAATACTAGAGTGTCAGCTAAAGACTTACAAAAGTCTCTGACATATGCTAACATCCCTGTTAGTGAATCTACGATGCGTTAAACACTAAACTAGAATGGATTTCATGGGAGGATACCACAGAGGAAGCCACTGCTGTGCAAAAAAAACATTGCTGCACGTTTACAGTTTGCACAAGAGCACCTGGATGTTCCACAGCAGTACTGGCAAAATATTCTGTGAACAGATGAAACCAAAGTTGAGTTGTTTGGAAGAAACACACAACACTATGTGTGGAGAAAAAGAGGCACAGCACACCAACATCAAAACCTCATCCCAACTGTGAAGTATGGTGGTGGGGGCATCATGGTTTGGGGCTGCTTTGCTGCGTCAGGGCCTGGACGGATTGCTATCATCGAAGGAAAAATTAATTCCCAAGTTTATCAAGATATTTTGCAGGAGAACTTAAGGCCATCTGTCCACCAGCTGAAGCTCAACAGAAGATGGGTGTTGCAAAAGGACATCGAGCCAAAGCATAGAAGTAAATCAACAACAGAATGGCTTAAACAGAACAAAACACGCCTTCTGGAGTGGCCCAGTCGGAGTCCTGCACTGTGAATGTTTACATGGTGTGTTCAATAAAAACATGGTAACATTTGATTCTTTGTGTGTTATTAGTTTAAGCAGTCTGTGATTGTCTATTGTTGTGACTTAGATGAAGATCAGATCACATTTATGACCAATTTGTGCAGTAATCCATATCATTCCAAAGGGTTCACATACTTTTTCTTGCAACTGTAGTTACATAGTTGATACGGTTGATAAAAGACAAAAGTCCATCAAGTTCAACCAAGGGATAGGTGGGGACGCGAATCCCAGAAGGAAGTGAGACTCAGATTTCTACATATTGCCCTTATATGCAGGAAACAATTATCAGACTCTCCGGATTATCAAATTCCTAGGCTGGAGGAATAAGTTTATACAGTATAGAGATATACACATCAATTGGTTTTCTGTAAAAAAAAAAAAAAAAAAAAAAAAAAAAGCTCTATATTTTTATACATTTAGTTTATTAATACATCCAGCATTAGATAGTTGTCAAGACAAATCTATGCCAATTCTTTTTTCTGTAGTTCTGAAATACATACGTGGTATGTAGGCCGATGACAGTAATGCTGGTTTCCATTTATATATATATATAAATATCAGTATCCGGGATATCACCGTGCTGGGAAAATGTCTGCCACCCTCGACAATCTGATCTTGTTAAAAATAATTTTCTAGTGGGAGTCTAATGAATATGCATTTCTGCAGTATAATCCAGTTTTTTGGGGGGGATCTCTATGATTTATAAATTCCCACAGTCGGAATATAGGTCGTAATCGAGGTGTGTACTCCATGGAGTTGATTAGACATAGGTAGTATTCCAAGTTTGTTTGCTTGAAGATCTAGTGCCTAACACACAAAGGAGTCGGAAGCTTTTCTCATCAAAATCTTTTGCCAGTTTTCCGTAGTCGTCAACATATAAAATGTGATCACCGTCACTAAACGCAGGTGTTAATGCTGTGATGATGCTGAGGTGGTAGTGTCAGCTCAACCTGATTTGTACGTGATAAGTGGTCTTCTTTTGAAAGACATTGCCATGATGCAACAGGAGTGCTTTGTGTGCTGATCAATTCCAAGAATAGCTCTCTCTCAAGCACTTTTCTGGTGTTTTAGAATAACAAGGTCAGTGTGACTATATTTCAGATCCATTTTACCTTTGTCCACTGTAAATTACCAGTAGTACAGTAAAGTAATGAAAAGTCTTTCTGCTTTGGAAACCAGTAATCTGGATGCTAAAACTACTTTCCCCAACAGCAAAGAGAACAGCCCAGCTAGTATTTAGGGTGGGTGGATGGGTTCTACAGGTAGCTAGCCAGTTGGTAGAAGAAAGAGAGTCAGTTAGGAAGCCTAGTAGCCTCCCAGGGTATGGCACGTAGTATAATGAGTAGACAAATGGCTGGGAGGTGCTTGGGATGACCCAGCTGTCCTGGTCCACCTTCAAACTAATAGTAGCAGACATGGTGACTCAAGAATCCTTAAAAAGGCCATCAGCTATCCATCCTCTGCGACCCCCAACCAGCACTATTGCAGTGCCCCACTGCTGGTGCAGTGCGCCACTGCTAAAAGGGTTAAAAATATTTTAGAGGTTGTAGTGATAATGTGTAGTTTCCGGTCTACAGGCTGCAAAAGCGTTAATTGGCCTTAGAGATTCTGATACTAGGTGGGGTTGCTACAACCTCCCCATAAGGAGTGGCAAGTGCAGTCAATTGGTGCTGAGACAGTGAGAAGAGACCCTCATCCCACCTGCCTCTGAGGAAGCAAATAAGGATTTATTCTGAAAGTAGAGGAACCTGTTTAGAAACAGAACTTGGTCTGTCACAAAGGGGGTCTGCCCCGTACAGCTGGTGCATGTAACAAAGAGGCCAGGTTTTCCTACAAACAGCTGTTCTTTACTTGGCAATAAAGTAGTAGCAGTCTTTATCATGCATGCACTGTCAGATCCTACACAGGTTGCAATTCCCACAGTTCTTACAGTTTTATAGTCTGCAAAGGTGATAGACAGGCCTAATGCTCCCTGTTCTGGGGTACTACAGTAGGTCCCCACGGCTGCCACAGCTGCTCCCACTCTCGTAGTTGCTCACTATTCCTAGCGTCTGACACCAACTTCCTGGGGCTACAGTTTGCTATGTAGCTACTTAGGTCTCCCAAGCACTCCACATGGTCTCAGCCACAAACTAAATTACTTCCTGTTTACAACCCTTTTTTATAATCTGTAGTCCTGCAGTGGCACCTTGTGGCAGCAAATGATATTGCAGCTGTACATCCAATAAAAAGTAATGCAGCACTATATTATAACAGAGCATTACAGCCTAAATAGCAATACAGAAGGAAAGTGTAAATAAAAGGCACAAGGGCACATTTATCAAGACTGGAGTTTTAGACGCCGGTCTTAATAAAACACAATAGCTGGCGGACAGGGCCGGCTTTAGACAAAATGTTGCCCATGGCAAAATCAAAAGAGGGGGCCCACATCTTGTAATAATGTGCCAAAATCACAGTCCGACACCCCCGCCGATCAGCTGTCAATGCGTGCTGTTCACTGCTGCTGTCCCATAGACATACAGCACCAGAGAAGGGAGACGGCACGTGCGCACAGCATATGCTGTCTCCACAAACAGCTGATCGTCGGGAGTGCCGGGTGTCAGACCCCCGCCAAAGGTGATAGACAGGCCTAATGCTCCCTAAGTCACCCTGTGGATAAATGATGCAATCTACCCAATTCAACCGTGGAGCAGCCCCCCTTTGTGACAGACCAAGTTCTGTTTCTTAACAGGTTCCTCTACTTTCAGAATAAATCCTCATTTGCTTCCTCAGAAGCAGGTGGAATGAGGGTCTCTTCCCACTGTCTCAGCACCAACTGACTGCACTTGCCACTCTAAGCCACTCCTCTTGGGGAGGTTGCATAAGTCTGCACACCCTTAAACGAATACTTTGTTGATGCACCTTTTGATTTTATTACAGCACTCAGTCTTTTTGGGTAGGAGTATCAGCATGGCACATTTTGACTTGGCAAGATTTGCCCACTCTTCTTTGCAAAAACACTCCAAATCACTTCAGATGTGTTTTTGCAAAATCTAGCCTTGCTTGGATGTTTTTCTTCGTAAGAAAAGGCTTTCGTCTTGCCACTCTACCCCATAGCCCAGACATATGAAGAATACGGGAGATTGTTGTCACATGTACCACACAGCCAGGACTTGCCAGATATTCCTGCAGCTCCTTTAATGTTGCTGTAGGCCTCTTGGTCGCCTCCCAGACCAGTTTTCTTCTCGTCTTTTCATCAATTTTGGAGGGACGTCCAGTTCTTGGTAATGTCAGTGTTGTGCCATATTTTCTCCACTTGATGATAACTATCTTCACTGTGTTCCATGGTATATCTAATGCCTTGGGAATTCTTCTGTACCCTTCTCCTGACTGATACCTTTTAACAATGAGATCCTTCTGATGCTTTGGAAGCTCTCTGTGGGCCATGGCTTTTGCTGTGGGAGGCGACTAAGAAAATTTTAGGAAAGATCAACTAGAGCAGCTGAACTTTATTTGGGGTTAATCAGAGGCACTTTACATGATGGCCGGTGTATGCTGACTCCTATTTAACATGATTTTGAATGTGATTGCCTAATTCTGAACACAGCTACATCCCCAGTTATAAGAGGGAGTGCACACTTATGCAACCACATTATTTTAGTTTTTTTTTTGTTCCCTCCACCTAAAAGATTTCAGTTTGTTTTTCAATTGAGTGGTACAGTTTATAGGTCACATTAAAGGTGGAAAAAGTTATGAAATGATTTATCTTTGTCTCATTTTTTTACATCACAGAAACCTGACATTTTAACAGGGGTGTGTAGACTTTTTATATCCACTGTATATCTGAGGTATAACTATGCTGGGAGTTGTATACCTCCTCTTTTAATGTACTCTGATATTACATAATAACTGCTTGGACATGCTGAGTTGTAGTCTTTAGTGTTGGGCAGCATGCTCGGCCGAACACCATTTTGACTTGAACATCGCGATGCTTGGCACATCGCAGTGTTTGGCCAAACACCGCGATGTGCCAAGCATCTCGATGCTCGAGTCTCCTCCCCGCATGTTTGTTGGCTGCTATGCAGCCAATAAACATGCAGGGGAGTACTGGCACTCACTGTAATGCCGTAGCCATGTTGGTTACTGGCATTACAGTGATTGGCTGGCCAGCACCCGATGATTGGCTGGCCAGCACCTCTTATTTAGGGAGAGCTGCAGCAGAAGGTACATATAGTGTAGAGACAGGAATTGTGTTTTTTTTTTTAGGCAGGATTTAGTGTTGAAAGATGTTAGAGACCCAAAAGTCCTTTTAAGGACTATTGTTTTATCTGGCTGCAAAAAATATTATTAGCGCAACCTGTGCTAAATTGCATGCAATTGTTTGGCCGCTGCTGACAGTGACACAACCTCTGCTACATCTGTGGTGTTACATTTGCGCATTCTAAATATCTGTGACATTCAGCGCGATTGTTTGACAGCTGCTGACAGCGACATTACCTGCGCTACATCTCCTGTATAACGGTTGCGCATCCTAAATATCTGTGACATTCAGTGTACTTTATTTGAGCATACACTTACAAAACCTGCTCTACTGTACGTGTGACATACTTGCAAGCATATATACCATTTAATATGCTCAAGGCAAGCAGTAAGGGACGGAGAAGTGGTGCTGCTGATGTTGCAAGCAGAGGCCGTGGCCCTGGGCGCAGTGAAACTGTGCCTACTGCCATAGCACGAGAAACACACTCAGCACGTCCCAGTTTGCAGGGCAGCGCAGGACACCACTCTCAAAGTCACACCAGTGCGACCAGGTGGTCGGTTGGATTGCAGCAGATAATGCTTCCAGTCAGTAAAGCACCACCCTGTCTTCCACAAAGTCCAGTCTCAGTAGCCAAGAGTCTGGTCAACAGAATCTTCACCCTGATCCTCCTTCCTCCCACCATGGAGAGTCTTGGCAAACAAGTGATCCCACACTCGGATATTTTTATCGCCATTCCTTGATTTGGGCCTCTCGTCAAGCCCGCTTGAAGAGGGACATGAGGAGATCTTGTGCACTGATTCCCAAACTCTTGAGCATCCACAGTCAGAAGAAGATAACAGTGGGTAACAGCAATTAGTGTTTCACAAGGTGGATGATGATGATCAGACACAGTTGCCAATAAGTCAACAGCAATTAGTGTCTCAAGAGGTTGATGATGAGAATGAGACACATTTGTCAATAAGTGAGGTTCTTATTAGGTCAAGTCAGGAGGGTGACCAGAGTGAGGAAATTGAAGAGGAGGTGGTGGACAATGAAATCACTGACCCAACCCAGCGAGGACAGCAGTACAGAGAGGGAGGGATCCGCAGCACAGCAACAGGCTGGAAGAGGCAGTGGGGTGGCAAAAGGGGGGAGGGCGGGCCACACCAGACATGCTTATTAGGTTGCCCTCTCCTATAATGTTTTAGATAGTCAGATCTAAAGTTGTTGCGATACCAAATTTTTGATTCGGTTTCGATACCATGAAAAAGTATTGCGATACTCGATACCATTCGATACCACGCGAAAAAAAAAAAAAAAAAAAAAGACACGTGCATTCCGCATTTTTAAAAATGGCGAATCGCGCAGTTTTTATTTAGTTTTTTCTGTTCCGGCATTCACCACCTAGATTTTTTTTTTATATTTTAATAGTTTGGACTTTTCTGACGTGGCGATGTAATATGTTTATTATTTATATATTTTATATGTGAAATTGGGAAAAGGGGGTGATTTATACTTCATATTTTGGTGGGGGTTTTTTTTTACTTTTTTTTTACTTTTTTTTACTTTTTTAACTATTTCCCCCCTTAGGGGCTAGAACCTGGGATCTTTCATCCCTTGTCCTATTCAGCCTGATAGATCTCTATCAGGGTGAATAAGACTTCACACTGTCCCTGCTGCTCTGTGCTTTGTGCACACAGCATCAGGGATGTTACCATGGAAGCCAGGGCTTCAGTAGCGTCCTGGCTGCCATGGTAACTGATCGGAGCCACAGGCTTACACAGCTGGGGCTCCGATCAGAAGCTGCGACTGCACCACCAATGAGGGGGAGGGGAGAGGTCCCTGTGGCCACTGCTGTGCCGGCATACATACATAATTCCTCTGGGTAGCCATCTTATATGCTTCTGGCATATGTAAAAAAACAGTGAACTCTCATCTTCCTGAAGCCTGGGTCGCCTATGATATAGATGGACACTTTTATTACCACTACTCTGTAAGGCCAGCTATAAAAGGTCATAAAGGCTATACCAGGCCCAGCTCATCCTGTCCTATAAGATAAGATCAGCTCGCTGTCAAGCCTGGCTGGAGCGTGTGGTTTGAGGAGAGCTAATAGCCCTTAATTAGCTCTGGGCATAAAACCAGTCCACTTTCATATTTCATTTATGAATCAACTTATGCCCTTTCTGACACCAGATCCAGGCTCTACAGAGTATTGTGGTTAATTGGGTATCAAATATGACTAGAGGATGTGATTCCGTAGCTGACCTATGGGTGGTAGAAGAACTACAGGTCCCAGCATTACCGTGTGTGGTCTCATTCTGTAGGTAAATAAATAAGGATCGCAAATATGTATTCTGTGTAAAAATATGACGATGTATCAAGGAGATACGGGCTTAAGTATAATCCTCATTGTAGGAACTGAACTTTGATGGGGTCATAAAACACTTGGGGGCCAATCCCTAGGCTTCACAGTCACTCTGCTGCCATTGGCTGACAGGAGTAAGTCTCCTGCCCATGGGAGAGTTCATAAAAATCCGTGCACAAGGACAGAGGAGAGAGACCCATGGAACATCACCAGACACTTAATTGGACATTGACGGCATATCCCTGTATCAGAAGAACTTTGAGGGTCTCCCCTGATACATACTGAAAAGGGGTTTGCAAGGATTGAAAAAGGACATATGAACGACCATCTGAAACCCTCCAGAGAAACTAAGTATTCTTTTATCTTTTTCCCTTTCATTTGAACTGTCGTGATTATTTATATTGTTATTATTATTCGGTAGATTTATAGTCATTTTCATTAGACTTGTATGCACTGCTTTTTACCTCTTATTAAAGATTATAAAATCTAAATAGCCAAGTCTTCCATATTCTAAGCTGCTAAACAACGGACCTTGCCTTTGAAGAGACGTTACCAGGTAGTTAGTTAAATTGCATTTAGGAATTGTAGCTGGGGGTGATTGACTGCAGTTGGTCAGTAAGTGATATCCGGTTCATCCACTGATCTGTGTGATAGTGAATGACCCGGATAGTCGGCTCGTGGACCGGGAACCCACGTGGTGGCAGTTACCGAAGTGTAGTGGGCGGTGTTAGCCGAATGGTAATACCCCGGTCACGTGAGGTCTCTGTGTGTGCGCAGACTCTGTCACAGACCACTACGTCACAGCTGTGGGATCCGGAGCGATCGGATCCATAGTTCGTGACAACTGCCACCAATGATTTTAATACTGGGGGGTTGAGAGGGGCCGGTGCACTGTGCCACCAATGATTTTAATGGGATGGGGGGTTGAGGGGGGGGGGCACACTGCACCACCAATGATAATTACCCCTTTATACAGGAGGCGGGTACTGGCAGATCAGCGGCAGTTAACCCCTTAGGTGCCGCACCTGAGGGGTTAACTGCCGCTGATCGCAGCTCCCTGTCAGGGGCAGGGTGCCGGCAATGCGATTCTGCTGCCGGCACCCGCCTCCTGTATTATGTGTTAAAGACTGACTACTGTATATGAGTCCAGACTTTCACTATTAGGCCACACAGAGCGGCGCCCAGCGATGTCCCAGCACTCACCATTAGTCCTGGGCGCCGCTCCGTTCGCCCGCAGTGCCGCATTACTGTCTCCTCTCCTGCTTTATATGCTGCTGATTACTATCGGAGCGATGGGAGGAGACATCAGCTTCACTAGTGGGCGTTCCTTCTCCCTGGCTGTAGCGCTGTCCAATCGCAGCGCAGGAAGAAGGAACACCCACTAGTAAAGCTGATGTCTCGTCCCATCGCTCCGATAGTAATCAGCAGCATGTGGAGCAGGAGAGGAGACAGTAATGGGGCACTGCGGGCGAACGGAGCGGCGCCCAGGACTAATGGTGAGTGCTGAGACATTGCTGGGCGCCGCTCTGTGTGGGAATAGTCCTATCATTGGTGGCGCAGTGCGCCCGCCCCTCCTCCGCCCCTCTCTTCTCATTGGTGGCAGCGGCAGCAGCACAGGGGGAGGGAGGACTGCTTCCTTCTCCCCGTGCTGCTGAGAGAACATGAGCGCGCCGACAGCAGCGCGCTCATGTTCAGAGATACTAGACTGCGCAGAAGCGCAGCCCAGTATCGAAAAAACGGAAATCCCGGTATCGTATCGATACCGGGACAAAAGTATCGATTGGGTATCGAAATTTTGATACCCGCAACAACCCTAGTCAGATCAACAGCAGACCCTCACCCATAATGTTTTAGAAGGTCAGATCAGCAGCAGACCCTCACCCCTAATGTTTTAGATGGTCAGATCAGCAGCAGGCCCTTGCTACTAATGTTTTTGAGGGTCACCAGCAGGCCATCAATCATAATTTTTCAAGGGTGTGTATGATGCCCTCCTTTATATGTAATAAAGGGTTTATTGGAGTGCTGGTTCCTTGCAATTTTTGACAGCCCTTCCCCTGCATAGGCTTTAGGAGTGTAGTAGTCCCATTACCTGAACAATTGTACCACAGTGTGAATAAGGCCCTCCATTATCTGATATACAGGTTGTATCGGAGTGCCTCTTCCTTGTCATTTTTGGCAGCACTTGCACTTTATATACAAGTAAATATACAGGAAAGAATGTTTCCTAACAATTTTTCCTCCAAAACCGATTTTATCTTCGGTTTTGTGCGTATTATTGTCAGTCTGTAAAAGTGGCGTACTACTCGGACAACTCCGTTCCCAGCAGCGACCTGGGAGTCCAAGATGCATCCAGGACATCCTCCCCATGCTGTTCCCGAACCATTTCAGTGGTGTTTCCATATATTTCTGACCTTTTACTGTGAACCAGACCCCCTCCCCTCTTCAGAGCAGGGGGTGCCTGGTTCTCCTATTGACTTCCATTATGCTTGGGTTCTCTGTAGAGCACCCGAGCATCCCAAAGTGTTCTACTCGAGCACCAGAGCACCCGAGCACCTTGGTGCTCAATCAACACTAGCAGTCTTCTCTTATACCTACTCTTGTAATGTACTCTGATATTACATAATAACTGCTTGGACATGCTGGGAGTTGTAGTCCCATCCTCTTATACATCCCCCTGTAATGTGGTCTGAAATTAAAGGGGTTGTCCGGGTTCAGAGCTGAACCCGGACATACCCTTATTTTCACCCCGGCAGCCCTCCTGAGCCTAGCATCGGAGCATCTCATGCTCCGATGCGCTCCCGTGCCCTGCGCTAGATCGCGCAGGGCACAGGCTCTTGTGTTTTCAATAACACACTGCCGGGCGGTAACTTCCGCCCAGCAGTGTGTTCGGTGACGTCACCGGCTCTGAGGGGCGGGCTTTAGCTCTGCCCTAGCCGTTTTACTGGCTAGGGCAGAGCCAAATCCCGCCCATCAGTGCCGGTGACGTCACCGGGCTGCCTGTCAGCCCCATAGAGAGCCCGGTATGTCACCGGAACTCAGAAAAATGCCTTTGCCCTGCGCGATTTAGCGCAGGGCAAAGGAGAGCATCGGAGCATGAACTGCTCCGAAGCTCATGTCAGGGGGGCTGCCGGGGTAAAAATGGAGGGATGTCCAGGTTCAGCTCTGAACCTGGACAACCCCTTTAAATAATAGACATACTGGAAGTTATAGTCCTCTCCTGTTATACCTCCTGCAGTAATGTGCTCTGAATTAGGGCCGGGACGGTGGATAGGGGAAGGTAGTCATCCGCCTAGGGTGCCACTTCGCTACCCATAAAGGGGGGCACACTCATGGCAGTCCAACTTCACGAGCCTCAGACCACTAGGCCTCAAGCTTGTGAGGTGTTAGAACAGAGCAAGAAGCCGAAATTACATCACTGCCAGCTCCTGCTCTGGGTCCCGCATGATGACGTCATCATGTGAGACCTGGAGCAGGAGTGGTGATGTCATTGGGACCGCATGCAACAGGATGCAGCAACACAAGCCACAGCTGTGGTCTGCATAGCAAACAGCGGCGCGGGGGGGGGGGGGGGGCGGCAGCAAGGTGGGTTTTTATTTTTATACAAAATGTCCACACTGCTGGGGGCACCAGGGATGGGGAGAAGAAGATCATTATATATACTTGGCACTACTGGGGAGGAATGGAGGGAAGCATTATATATTGGACATTATGGTTATATTATTACTACTAGAGTACTGTAGGGGCGTTATTATTATTTGACACAATAGGCATTTATGGGGGCTATCTTGGGGAGTATTATCACTATTGGGGGCACTATTACTAAAGAGGGCAGTCTGGGTGTATAGTATAGTGTTTGTGGACATGGATAGATCGGCGGGGGTCTGACACCCGGCACTCCCAATGATCAGCTGTTTGAAGAGATAGTGTACGCTGTGAGTACGTGCCGTCTCCATTCTCTCTTCCTGCTCTGCTGCTGTATGTCTATGGGACAGCAGCAGTGAACAGCACGCATTGTCTCTTCAAACAGCTGATTGGCGGGGGTGTCGGACTGTGATTTTAGCACATTATTACAAAATGTGGGCCCCCTCTTTTGATTTTTGCCAGGGCCACATTTTGTCTAAAACCGGTCCTGTTCGCCAGCTATTGTGTTTTAATAAGACCGGCGTCTAAAACGCCAGTCTTAATAAATGTGCCCCTGTGCCTTTTATTTACACTTTCCTTCTGTACCAGTATTTAGGCTGTAATGCTCTGTTATATTACAGGGAGTGCAGAATTATTAGGCAAATGAGTATTTTGACCACATCATCCTCTTTATGCATGTTGTCTTACTCCAAGCTGTATAGGCTCGAAAGCCTACTACCAATTAAGCATATTAGGTGATGTGCATCTCTTTAATGAGAAGGGGTGTGGTCTAATGACATCAACACCCTATATCAGGTGTGCATAATTAGGCAACTTCCTTTCCTTTGGCAAAATGGGTCAAAAGAAGGACTTGACAGGCTCAGAAAAGTCAAAAATAGTGAGATATCTTGCAGAGGGATGCAGCACTCTTAAAATTGCAAAGCTTCTGAAGCGTGATCATCGAACAATCAAGCGTTTCATTCAAAATAGTCAACAGGGTCGCAAGAAGCGTGTGGAAAAACCAAGGCGCAAAATAACTGCCCATGAACTGAGAAAAGTCAAGCGTGCAGCTGCCAAGATGCCACTTGCCACCAGTTTGGCCATATTTCAGAGCTGCAACATCACTGGAGTGCCCAAAAGCACAAGGTGTGCAATACTCAGAGACATGGCCAAGGTAAGAAAGGCTGAAAGACAACCACCACTGAACAAGACACACAAGCTGAAACGTCAAGACTGGGCCAAGAAATATCTCAAGACTGATTTTTCTAAGGTTTTATGGACTGATGAAATGAGAGTGAGTCTTGATGGGCCAGATGGATGGGCCCGTGGCTGGATTGGTAAAGGGCAGAGAGCTCCAGTCCGACTCAGATGCCAGCAAGGTGGAGTACTGGTTTGGGCTGGTATCATCAAAGATGAGCTTGTGGGGCCTTTTCGGGTTGAGGAAGGAGTCAAGCTCAACTCCCAGTCCTACTGCCAGTTTCTGGAAGACACCTTCTTCAAGCAGTGGTACAGGAAGAAGTCTGCATCCTTCAAGAAAAACATGATTTTCATGCAGGACAATGCTCCATCACACGCGTCCAAGTACTCCACAGCGTGGCTGGCAAGAAAGGGTATAAAATAAGAAAATCTAATGACATGGCCTCCTTGTTCACCTGATCTGAACCCTATTGAGAACCTGTGGTCCATCATCAAATGTGAGATTTACAAGGAGGGAAAACAGTACACCTCTCTGAACAGTGTCTGGGAGGCTGTGGTTGCTGCTGCACGCAATGTTGATGGTGAACAGATCAAAACACTGACAGAATCCATGGATGGCAGGCTTTTGAGTGTCCTTGCAAAGAAAGGTGGCTATATTGGTCACTGATTTGTTTTTGTTTTGTTTTTGAATGTCAGAAATGTATATTTGTGAATGTTGAGATGTTATATTGGTTTCACTGGTAAAAATAAATAATTGAAATGGGTATATTTGTTTTTTGTTAAGTTGCCTAATAATTATGCACAGTAATAGTCACCTGCACACACAGATATCCCCCTAAAATAGCTAAAACTAAAAACAAACTAAAAACTACTTCCAAAAATATTCAGCTTTTATATTAATGAGTTTTTTGGGTTCATTGAGAACATGGTTGTTGATCAATAATAAAATGAATCCTCAAAAATACAACTTGCCTAATAATTCTGCCCTCCCTGTATACTACTGTATTACTTTTTATTGGATGTACAGTCGTGGCCCAAAGTTTTGAGAATGACACAAAAGTTTGCTGCTAAACTGCTTTTAGATCTTTGTTTCAGTTGTTTCTGTGATGTAGTGAAATATAATTACACGCACTTCATACGTTTTAAAGGCTTTTATCGACAATTACATGACATTTATGCAAAGAGTCAGTATTTGCAGTGTTGGCCCTTCTTTTTCAGGACCTCTGCAATTCGACTGGGCATGCTCTCAATCAACTTCTGGGCCAATTCCTGACTGATAGCAACCCATTCTTTCATAATCACTACTTGGAGTTTGTTAGAATTAGTGGGTTTTTGTTTGTCCACCCGCCTCTTGTGGATTGACCACAAGTTCTCAATGGGATTAAGATCTGGGGAGTTTCCAGGCCATGGACCCAAAATGTAAACGTTTTGGTCCCCGAGCCACTTAGTTATCACTTTTGCCTTATGGCACGGTGCTCCATTGTGCTGCAAAATGCATTTTTCTTCACCAAACTGTTGTTGGATTGTTGGAGGAAGTTGCTGTTGGAGGGTGTTTTGGTACCATTCTTTATTCATGGCTGTGTTGTTGGGCAAAATTGTGAGTGAGCCCACTCCCTTGGATGAGAAGCAACCTCACACATGAATGGTCTCAGGATGCTTTACTGTTGGCATGACACAGGACTGATGGTAGCGCTCACCTTTTCTTCTCTGGACAAGCCTTTTTCCTGAGGCCCCAAACAATCGGAAAGAGGCTTCATCGGAGAATATGACTTTGCCCCAGTCCTCAGCAGTCCATTCACCATATTTTCTGCCAGCAGATTTTTTTTTGGAGAGAAATGGCTTCTTTGCTGCCCTTCTTGACACCAGGCCATCTTCCAAAAGTCTTCGCCTTACTGTGCGTGCAGATGTGCTCACACCTGCCTGCTGCCATTCCTGAGCAAGCTCTGCACTGGTGGCACTCCGATCCCGCAGCTGAATCCTCTTTAGGAGACGATCCTGGTGCTTGCTGGACGTTCTTGGACGCCCTGAAGCCTTCTTAACAAGAATTGAACCTCTTTTATTTGAACTTCTTGATGATCCTATAAATTGTTGACTGAGGTGCAATCTTAGTAGCCACAATATCTTTGCCTGTGAAGCCATTTTTATGCAACGCAATGATGGCTGCATGCTTTTCTTTGCAGGTCACCATGGTTAACAATGGAAGAACAATGATTTCAAGCATCACCCTCCTTTTAACAGGTCAAGTCTGCCATTTTAACCCAATCAGCCTGACAATGATCTCCAGCCTTGTGCTCGTCAACATTCTCACCTGAGTTAACAAGACGATTACTGAAATGATCTCAGCAGGTCCTTTAATGACAGCAATGAAATGCAGTGGAAAGGTTTTTTGGGATTAAGTTAATTTTCATGGCAAAGAAGGACTATGCAATTCATCTGATCACTCGTCATAACATTCTGGAGTATATGCAAATTGCTATTATAAAAACTTAAGCAGCAACTTTTCCAATTTCCAATATTTATGTAATTCTCAAAACGTTTAGCCACGACTGTACACCTGCAATATCATTTGCTGCCACAAGGTGCCACTGCAGGACTACAGATTATAAAAAAGGGTTGTAAACTGGAAGTAATTTAGGGCCCTTTCACACTTGCGTTGGCTGGTTCCGGCATAGAGTTCCGTCGTCGGGGCTCTATGCCGGAACAATCCTGATCAGGATTATCCTAATGCATTCTGAATGGAGAGAAATCCGTTCAGGATGCATCAGGATGTCTTCCGTTCCGGAACGGAACGTTTTTTGGCCGGAGAAAATACCGCAGCATGCAGTACTTTTTGCTCCGGCCAAAAATCCTGAAGACTTGCCGCAAGGCCGGATCCGGAATGAATGCCCATTGAAAGGCATTGATCCGGATCCGGCCTTAAGCTAAACGTCGTTTCGACGCATTGCCGGATCCGACGTTTAGCTTTTTCTGAATGGTTACCATGGCTGCCGGGACGCTAAAGTCCTGGCAGCCATGGTAAAGTGTAGCGGGGAGCGGGGGAGCAGCATACTTACCGTCCGTGCGGCTCCCGGGGCGCTCCAGAGTGACGTCAGGGCGCCCCAGGCGCATGGATGACGTGATCGCATGTACACGTCATCCATGCGCCTGGGGCGCTCTGACGTCATTCTGGAGCGCCCCGGGAGACGCACGGACTGTAAGTATGCCGCTCCCCCGCTCCTACTATGGCAACCAGGACTTTAATAGCGTCCTGGCTGCCATAGTAACACTGAAAGCATTTTGAAGACGGATCCGTCTTCAAATGCTTTCCGTACACTTGCGTTTTTCCGGATCCGGCGTGTACCTCCGGCAAGTGGAGGACACGCCGGATCCGGACAACGCAAGTGTGAAAGGGCCCTTAGTTTGTGGCTGAGACTATGTTGAGTGCTTGGGAGCAGTAATGGCCAGTTCGCTGTGTTCGCCCGCGAACACATGCAGGTTCCAATCTTAACTCACAAGTCCGGCGAGGCACAGGTAAGTCCTTACCTGTGCGCAAGCCTGTCTGAAACAAATGCGGTCACCTGGAGCAGGCTGTTCCGAGAACTGCCGTCGGGGGCCTTCATCGGGCTGTTCTTGGAACTGCCTGCTCCCGGTGACCGCATTTGTTTCAGACCGGCTCGCGGCACAGGTAAGGGCTTACCTGTGCCTCACCGGACTTGTGAGTTAAGATGGCAGCCCGCATGTGTTCGCGGGCGAACACGGCGAACTGGCAATCACTGCTTGGGAGACCTAAGAAGCTACATAGCAAACTGTAGCCCAAGGAAGTTGGTGTCAGATGCTAGTAAAAGTAAGCAACTATGAGAGTGGGAGCAGCTGTGGCAGCCGTGGGGACCTACTGCAGTACCCCAGAACAGGGTAGCTGCAAAAGTGTTTGTTGTTATGATAATTGATTTAATGTTCTGATTTACTGTATTGTACACCCAATAATTCTTCATGGATAGGTCAGAGTTAACTACCCTCAGACCCCTTTAGGAAGCTATGAGATGGACTCAGGTTCGCCCCCTAGTTCAGTGTGAGAGTGCTATGTTCTAGCAGAGGAAGAAAGAGTAGCTACGTGTGCCCACTGTTCAGAAAACTAGGCCTGAATCCCAGAGAACCATCACCTCTGAGACATTTACAGCGAGAAAGCAATTGCTACATTACAGTACTACAGAGAGAGAAAAGGAAAACTAGAAAGTTCAGAATCTGCAAGATGCTAGTTTAAGGATGATAGAGAGACTTTTCTGCTGGGAAGGGGAACATTGCCAGTACACCCTTCCACATGTTGACACGGTTTTGGACAGCTGTATCTTAATTCTATACCCCTCAGCCTGGGAATTAGAGACACATTTGCAGGAGCCTTATTGCCAGTCTTAGGATACTTTCACACTAGCGTTAACGTTTTCCGGTATTGAGTGCCGTCATAGGGGCTCAAAACCGGAAAAAAATTCTTCAGTTTTGTACTAATGCATTCTAAATGGAAAGCAATACGTTTAGTATACATCAGGATGTTTTCCGTTCCGTCCCTTTTACGGACTGCGGTATTTTCTCCGGCCAAAATTCGGGAACACTTGCTGGAATGCTGGATCCGGCATTAATTTCCATTGAAATGTATTAAGGAAATTGCCGCAGACCTTTAAAAATGTGAAAACAATAAATACTGGATCGGTTTTTCCAGATGACACCGGAGATACGGATCCGGTATTTCAATGCATTTGTCAGACGGATCTGCATCTAGATCCGGAAACAAGTAATCTCCATTCGCATACGGATTTCTGGATCCAGCAGGCAGTTCCGACCACGGAACTGCCTGCCGGATTCTTCTAATGCTAGTGTGAAAGTACCATTAGATTCTGCAAAGAGAGACTTTGATGAGATAGAGAGGAGGCATACTATAACCCCCATCATTGCTGCTATTAATACATTGCCATTAGGGAAGAATTGCGCTTGATTAGTTTGGAACTGTACTTTAATACAAAAAAACTGTCAGAATTGCAGCATGTTCTATATTCAGCATTTTTCACGCAATGCAGGCCCCATAGAAATGAATGGGTCTGCGTGAAAATCGCAAGCATCCGCAGGCAAGTGCGGATGCGGTGCGATTTTCACCCATGGTTGCTAGGAGACGATTTAAGTCAATTGATAAAAGTCAATTTACTGTATTATTTTCCTGTATAACATGATTATAAGGGAAAATAATAGCATTCTTAATACAGAATTCTTACTAAAATGTGGCTTTAGGGGTTAAAAAATAAATACTAATTAACTCACATCATCCTGTTGTTCGCGCAGCCGGCATCTTCTTCTTTCTACTTCTTTCAGGACCTGCCAAAGGACCTTTGATGACGTAATCACGCTCACCGCATGGTGAGCGCGGTGACGTCAGCGCAGGTCCTGCTGAATGAAGATAGAAGATTACGTGATCAAAGGTTGGTCCTGGTCCTTGCATGCACACTAAATCTCAATTAACACCTGATGCGTTTGTGTCCAACATAAAGTCACGGGTAAGTTACCGCTGTTATATATCAGGTCTCTGATGACTTGACACAGTAGCAAATTGCATAGGTGTATATACGTGTATGCAGCTAGTATGTCCCACTTATAAATATGCAGAGGTATAAATATCCACGAACGAGAGGAGCAGCGGAGGTGGTAAGAGACGCTGTGTGCCAGACAGTTCAGGACATTTATGCGTGTTAAGTGGGACACACCATCTGAATGCATTTATATACTTCTGTTTAATTTGTTACTGTGTCAAGTCATTAAATAGAGACCTGATCTATACAACAGCAGCAAATTATCAATGACTTTATGTTGGAGACGAACACATCAGGTGTGAAATGAGATTTAGTGTGCACAAGCAATATACAGTCAGGTCCATAAATATTGGGACATCGACACAATTCTAACATTTTTGGCTCAGTACACCACCACAATGGATTTTTTAATGAAACGAACACGATGTGCTTTAACTGCAGACTGTCAGATTTAATTTGAGGGCATTTACATCCAAATCAGGTGAACGGTGCAGGAATTACAACAGTTTGCATATGTGCCTCCCACTTGTTAAGGGACCAAAAGTAATGGGACAATTGGCTTCTCAGCTGTTCCATGGCCAGGTGTGTGTTATTCCCTCATTATCCCAATTACAATGAGCAGATACAAGGTCCAGAGTTCATTTCAAGTGTGCTATTTGCATTTGGAATCTGTTGCTGTCAACTCTCAAGATGAGATCCAAAGAGCTGTCACTATCAGTGAAGCAAGCCATCATTAGGCTGAAAAAAACAAAACAAACCCATCAGAGAGATAGCAAAAACATTAGGCGTGGCCAAAACAACTGTTTGGAACATTCTTAAAAAGAAGGAAAGCACCGGTGAGCTCAGCAACATCAAAAGACCCGGAGGACCCAGAGGACCACGGAAAACAACTGTGGTGAAGAAAACACCCTTCACAACAGTTGGCCAGATCAAGAACACTCTCCAGGAGGTAGGTGTATGTGTGTCAAAGTCAACAATCAAGAGAAGACTTCACCAGAGTGAATACAGAGGGTTCACCACAAGATGTAAACCATTGGTGAGCCTCAAAAACAGGAACGCCAGATTAGAGTTTGCCAAACGACATCTAAAAAAGCCTTCACAGTTCTGGAACAACATCCTATGGACAGATGAGACCAAGATCAACTTGTGCCAGAGTGATGAGAAGAGTATGGAGAAGGAAAGGAACTGCTTATGATCCTAAGCATACCACCGCATCAGTGAAGCATGGTGGTGGTGGTGTCATGGTGTGGGCATGTATGGCTGCCAATGGAACTGGTTCTCTTGTATTTATTGATGATGTGACTGCTGACAAAAGCAGCAGGATGAATTCTGAAGTGTTTCGGGCAATATTATCTGCTCATATTCAGCCAAATGCTTCAGATCTCATTGGAAGGCGCTTCACAGTGCAGATGGACAATGACCCAAAGCATACTGCAAAAGCAACCAAATAGTTTTTTAAGGAAATTGAAGGGAAAATGCCCCAAGAACAAGCAGGAACTGAAGACAGTTTCAGTAGAGGCCTGGCAGAGCATCACCAGGGATGAAACCCAGCGTCTGGTGATGTCTATGCGTTCCAGACTTCAGGCTGTAATTGACTGCAAAGGATTTGCAACCAAGTATTAAAAAGTGAAAGTTTGATTTATGATTATTATTCTGTCCCATTACTTTTGGGCCCTTAACAAGTGGGAGGCACATATGCAAACTGTTGTAATTCCTACACTGTTCACCTGATTTGGAATTAAATACCCTCAAATTAAAGCTGACAGTCTGCAGGTAAAGCACATCTTGTTTGTTTCATTTCAAATCCATTGTGGTGGTGTAAAGAGCCAAAAATGTTAGAATTGTGTCGATGCCCCAATATTTATGGACCTGACTGTATGTATTAATTGGTCGGTTTACCAGATCAGGACCATGCTATTTAGAAGTGGGATTTCATATTTTCAATGTTTTATTGTTCATTTATTTTGATAATCATGTCAGACAGTGATTTGTTATTTTTTAATAAATTAGTATTTTAGATTTATGTTGCGGGTTAGTGGCGTGCAAGCACATTTTTATTCTTTGAGGATTTTATTTGACTGAAAAACTCAATAGTACACACAGGCATAATGTATTCAAATGTATCTCTATAACTGTATACATCAGGTATAGGTAGAAATTAGGATGAAAAGTGAGAATTAAATTTTTTATGCATAGTGCTGTGGTTCATGTACTTGCTGTGGGGTCGGAAATGACAGACTCCTAGACTTCGGGGGTTAATGGACCAAATGTTGCTTTATTTTTCATCCAGCACAACACAATACAGGACATCTAAGTCACCATAACGTGGGTGAAGCAGCAGCACATAAAGCATAACACCTGCCCTGACTAATACAGAGAACTTTTCTCTCTTACCTATGCCTTCAGCATGTTAGGGGATCAGGCTTCAAACAGCCACCATGCTCGGCCCTGGCTGAAGGTCCCTTTACATGGGATGATATTACAGCAGATTTTTGGGAGGGAAACGTTCCTTCCCGACAACCTGCTGATCGCTAGCAGAGGAGACCGGTGCATTTACATGCAGCAATCGTTATGCCATCGCTCTTCCCCAGTGGCGTGCCTAGGGTGTTTGGCACCCGGGGCGGGTCCTTTCTTTGGCACCCACCCCAATACTTAAAAAAACATTGTACCCCCTCACAGTAGTATTGCCCTCATTGTACAACCTTCACAGTAGTTTTGTACAGATGTGTGCCCCTCACAGTAGTTATGCTCACATTGTGCCCTCTCACAGTAGTTATGCCCACATTGTGCCCCCTCACAGTAATAATCCCATTGTGCCCCCTTTATAGTAATAATGCCCACTTTGCCCCCTTCATAGTAATAATGCCCATTGTTGTGGAAAATTTATTATGCAGACATTTCATCTTAGGATGTGTGTGTGTTTATAGATTGTCATCTGTCTCCCTGTGTCGGATTTAGCCAAAGAACGCTCTAGCAGAGGGTACTTCAGTTGAATCGGGACCAGTGGTAAAACCATCACTATGAAAACCTTCTCATGGGCTTGGAGACGTGTTCTCCGTGTGTAGGGGGGCGTTTGCCGGTTTGTGAGCACTAAGTGCAATGCACTGGGCTTCTTCCCTTCAAATGTCTACACACATGAGAGTAGTGAAGTCTGCATAACGAGAGATACATATTATACATCTGCTGCGGCTTTGCTATCCCTTTCTGGATACATATCTGCTTTTAAGACATGCATATCTGCCTTGTCGGTATACTCGTACCGTATACTGACAATAGCCGTACCAATGTCTCGCAGATAATCTCAAACCTATAAGAACCAGTAGAATGATCTTCACTAGATACTGGTCACTTTGAGCAGTATTGAATGGGGTCCATACTGACAGTGATGGGGAATGGGCGGCCACCTGGCTGATCAGACAATGGACATGACTCATCCTTCCTTATACAGAGATGGGGTGTGTGCATTGCACTGTCCAACCACGTTGATGCCCTCCCCTGTCCTTTCACAAGTACCTAAACTTTCTCATCTTCCTGTGTCATCACTTCCTGTATCCTTGTTACATGAAGTAAGTGGTCGGGTGATGGGCTAGCCCCTTTCTATTGTTACTGTGACTAAATAAAAGGTGACTGTGGAGGAGGGGCAGTTGCTCAGAAGAACTCAAGATGGTAACACCTTTGTCTGACTGCGGTTGAGAGATTTGCCTGTCCTGATGCGACTGATGCAAGCGGATTTCAACTATTAATATTTCTACAACAGTTGGCGAGCACAGTTAGGGAGATAATTTTCCCCTCCGTTATCAGCAGAACTTAAAGGAGACACAGCTTAATTTTCAAAAAGCAAAAAAAGGCCGGCATAAGGTAATACAATCCTTTTCCTTACTCTCATTTTTGAGAAAGTTTTGCTCTTGGTGAATTGAAATCTGTGTACTCCAATCCAATATCAGGAAAAAAATCTACTGAAAGAACCTTTTGGTGTATGTGGTTGTTATCTGCTGCGTCAATGGGTGTAAGGATAAGGTAAGTGTTTTTCTGTTGTGTTGATTGTACAGAGGTTGTATGATGAGATAGTGTGCTGAGCAGTACAGGGTATAGTTTGGTTTTCCTATTGCTGGATATTGTAGATACTATCTTGTCTTCCTTTGTGTGAAGGCCATGTGGGTTTGTCGGCCATTTTTTTTCCCTTTGTGTGTGTCAGGCCATGTGGTTTTGTCGGCCATCTTTAATCTCCTTTGTGTGAAGAACATGTGGCTTTGGCAGACATCTTGGTGAGTTGGTGCTGCAGGTTTTAACAAGGAATTTATTTAGTTTTGGTGTCTATGCAAAGCGATTTGGTTGTTTTTGCCTCAAATGTCAGTTTTGTCCAGAATAGTTATCGTGTCTTTTTGTAACCTTTCTATGTACAGTTTGATTTTGTGTTGGTAAGTTTTGTGCTGGATATCAGTTGAGTGTTCAGTTATGGTATAGCTCAGTGACCAGTCTGATACAGGAATCATTGTGTGAACATTAGTGGCAGTTTTGCGGTGAAATTGTCCTATAGTTGATGATTCTGCTTAATGTTTGTATATCTGTGGCTGTTACACTGAATTGTAGACTTGTTTGGCATAATGAATACGGGTACTACAGTGTTGAAAGGAGGTGCTTGTAGTTCTGTGCCAAAAGTATTGGGACAACTCCTTGAGATCGATAGCAGTGTATTTTTTGTAGCAACCATTGTGGTGTTTATTTTGCTGTGCAATGGAAAGTATTTTTCAGGAAGTTGCAAAGTTGAAGGACACGGCGGCCATTCTTCAAGCTATGCAGGGATCTACTGATCCATGGCTGCAGGCTCAGAATTGTGTAGCAAACCTGATCGGTACCAAAAAATGGCGCAAAAGGAAAGGCAATTATGCTCTGATTTTTGCTGCTGGGTGGATAGCGGATAAATATCAGGAGTCTTGTAGGCTGAAGCTGAGTTTGGAAGGAGAAGTGGAAAATTTAAAAGTGGAAATTGTTAAATTGAGAACTCTTGACCAGCAGGCAGCTGAAGCTAGCGCTAATTTTGAATGTACTGTGAGGTGTAATACTGAGCTGCGCAATGAGAATGAATGGTTATCTGAAAGCCTGACGCATGCCCAGGGTGCTGTAAGAGAATTGTCTGCTCTCTGCAGGAGGACAGAAGATGAACATTCTCGGTGCTTAGTGCAGCTGGAGTCATTGAGACAACCGTTGGAAAGTAATGTGTCTGGGATTAGAGGAAATGTATGGCCTGTAAGCATGGAGAAGTCTGAGGACTGTGGGTCGCATAGTGGATCCGACTCAGGGATGGAGATGGACAATGTGTCTGACCCTGGAGTTGGAAGTGTTAACACAATGCCAGAAGATTCCTCAGATGAGTCTGTGGTAAGTGGACTCAATACAGATAGTAGTGTGGGATCTAGTCATGCTAGGATGATTAATGTTGTACACCAAGTCAAATCACCATGTGTCCAGACAAGGTATTGTGCAGGGAGACAAGCTATTCGTTGTTTTACATGCAGGGAATACGAGCACATTGCACAATATTGTAACGTTGCTAATGGCAACAGACACAGGTATGTTAAGTACCCCAGAACCACACCTAGAAGTAAAGTGGTTTATTCAGCAAGGTGGGGTAATGGTCCCAGACATGGTTCTTTGCAAAGGCAGAGAACCCAGGGACATCCAAGGTCATTGATCAATGAAGCAGATTTTTAATCCCAATATGACGGTTAAAATGTGAAAATTTGAAGCTCAGAGAGGAAAGAGGTCAGTTCCTGGAATTCAGTAGAGTTTCTAATTTTTGTGTGCCAGAGAAGGGTAAATTAAGGTAGTTATAAACCATTTTAACTCTAAGACCTAATTTAAATTGATTTTTCCCTTCCCCTAGAAAAAAAAAGGTTTTGGGACCTTGTAATGTTAAATCCTGCTTCTTTGGTAAAATGAATCTGAAGCTGGTTTGGGGCTGGGCAAATTAGCATTTCAATGACTGGGTGAGTAGAAATTCTCCTGCCAGTTTCAGGTGAACCCTTCAAGACCATGATGTTTTAATTCAGTCCTATACAGTTGTATGTGTTCCTAAGGTTTTTGTATTTGAGCTTCGGTTTTTAATTTAAAATTTATTTTTTACTGAATAATAATGTATATAGCAAGACTTTCTGTAACTGAAGTTTTCTATGTTGTTTTTTTTCTCTCCTTTTTCCAGGTCTTCTTTTACTAATCCATTTTTATTTTTTAGGTTTTTATTGATGTAATAAAGTTTTTTCAGTTTTTCCTTTTTACTAACCCATTTTTATTTTTAGTCTATTCATATTTTGGTGCTTTTCTCTTTCTTTTTCTCTTTCTTTCCCTCTCTCTTCTCTGTAGATTTGGTTGGGAGTACTGGGGGTCTCGTGATATTGTGTGGGAACTATTTTTCTGAATTCAAGGGTTGCTGCTGAGCGAGAGGTTTTTGACCAGTCACTGCAAAAAGGGCTTTGTGTGCTGTTCAGCTTGACTATATAGAATATTATAGGCAAAGGAAAGTGAGTTGATGAGCTTTTTTTAAGGAGACAAAGTGATATATATCACCCGGGCATACCAATAGCTGTGTGAGTAACCCCTTTCCCCACAGGAGTACTGTGTCTGTTTCCTGTGCTCCCCTCGTCCCCACAGAAGGTACTGTGTTTTCTCTGTGTGTACCCCGTCCCCACAGGAGTACTGTGTGTTTCCTGTGCGCACATTCCACTCCAGGTCAATTAGAAGCCTTATCCTGTGGTCAGGTGACTATTCAGAGCCAAAACCAAGGCTGGTATATCTCATTAGGAGACTCAGAGGGCCGCCGTGTGTCGGCGAGAGCTCTTTTCCTCACACTGTTACTCCTTTTTCTGAGGTCTAGCTAGGGTGAACGGCGTCCGTGTGTCGGTGCCAGAAATCCTAGGGCAACTCAGAGGCGAACGAAGGGGAGTAGCAGCCGTCCAGGCATGTGACACGGGACAGTCCAGGCCTGTGTCGCGGGACACTGTAGGTGGACGCACCTACTTTTAGAAGGCTCGAGCATGGGTTTAGGGAAATCTAGGGAACAGAAGGGCATCACTTCTGACTATAGGACAGCCAAGCAGTACATTAAATTCATCTATGGAGGAGGAGTTGTTAAGCCCCTCAAATATTGGCACCAAGGGACTGTAGGTTCAGAGTGGACCATCCCCAAAGAAGGGACCTCTGAGGTCTGGATTGGGAAAAAGTTTGTCCGTGAATTCCCCACTAGACTCCAAAGCCATGGTTCCCTCCAGAAAGCAGAACTGTGGCTGCACGAATCCATCGATCTCCAGCAACAAGGCATTCAAAAGTCCCAGAGAGTGCGAACTAACACTGTCATGTACTCCCATCCAACTAAAACTACGGAGTCCAATAGAAGCGCTTTTCTCTTTCTCTTCCTCTAGCTCTCTCTCTCATCCCTCCCTCATCTCTCTATCTAACCTTGAGACGATGCATCATGTTGAATCCAGCCTCTCTTCGTCCTGGTTTTAAGGACGATGAAAAGGGGGAAAGGTGGTGCCAAAAACAACAATCTTCAAACTTTTTACTAACCATTCTAACCTCTCAACTGTCAATCAATTCTCTAACCTAGTAGGGAATTATGTGGAGAACCTTCATGACTGCCTTTTCTTTGATGGTACTTGGGTCAGATTTTTGCAAAGAAGGTAAAAATCACGGCCGATCCATGGCCTGAATGTTCAGCTTTAGCCCTTTTATTCCATCAGGTATGCCCCCAGGCAGCCCCACGGGTTATCACCCGATGTCCACCACCAGGTTCGGGAGTTCTCTCCGGACCCAGACTCAATAACCAGTGTTCATTCTAGTCAACCAGGTGATTGGATCATGCTAAAGAAACATCCGAGGATGGGATATCTTGGGCCATTCCAGGGGCTGCTGATGACGCCAACCTCTCTCAAGTTCGAGGGACGAGACAACTGGATCCACACCAGTCATTGCAAGAAGCTGCTCAACTAAGTCAAAGAATAAAGAGTATCACTTTTGTTTATTTGTTACAAGGAGACATTTGTTGATAGCACATAATGATACATTCCTAGAGGGTAATATCAGCTATAGGTTTAATATTAGCTCTGGCTCCTGCTCCTCGCTTGTTAATCCTGTATGGGTGTCCAGGCAGCTAGGCGACCCGTAGATGTAGTATGCTTATGCCTGGCTAGCAGACACCATTGACAAGGGTCAGGCCCATACTGACAGGAGCAGGGCAGAGGCGGAGCTATGACTAGTGAGGGTCGGAATCCTATTTAAAGCTTTGGGAGGTCTTGGGGCTCACTGGTTTTCCATTGGATCCAGGCAAAATGAAATAGGACATGTACTTATGTTTTTTGTTTTCATTCCTTCTATACGCCTGAGTGAGATGTTCCTGATGTCTAATCGACCGAGTTACCGAAGCCCGAACAGACATGACGCCCTGAAGACCAAACCATGGACCAGATGCAGAGGATTCCAAACCAGCCGGCGACCAACACGAAACGCCACCTCCTGAGTCACCTCCCGAAGCTACGTGTCAAGATTGACTTTCTGTTTTCCATCATCTGTTTTGTTTTATGGATTCAGGACTTTTCGTAGACAAGACTGTTTTTTTCAAAGAAGAAGATCGAGATTCATCGAGGAACACTGGGGAGCATATGACAAAGAGGAGGGACTGTTGTGGAAATTTTATTATGCAGACATTTTATCTTAGGATGCGTGTGTGTTTTTATAGATTGTCATCCATAAGACCCCCATTAGACCTCTAGACCCCCATATTTGACCCCCATTAGACCTCCAGACCCACATATTTGACCCCCATTAGACCTCCAGACCCCCCAGTCAAACATCCAGACCCCAATCAGACCCTCATTAGACCTCCGGACCCCCCAGTCAGACCTCCAGAGCCCCAACCAGACCCCCATTAGACCTCCATACCCCTCATCAGACCCCTATTAGACCTCAAGACCCCCCAGTCAGACCTCCAGACCCCCAATCAGACCTCCAGACCCCTATTAGACCTTCAGACCGCCCTGTCAGACCTCCAGATCCCCAATCAAATCCCCTATAGACCTCTAGACCCCAGAGTCAGACCTCCGGACCCTATTAGACCTCCAGACTCCCATATTTGACCCCCATTAGACCTCCAGACCCCCCAGTCAGACATCCAGACCCCAATCAGACCCCCATTAGACCTCCAGACTCCCAGTCAGACCTCATTAGACCTCTATACCCCCCAGTCAGACCTTCAGACCCCCCAATCAGACCCCCAATCAGACCTCCATACCCCCATCAGTCCCCTATTAGACCTCCAGACCCCCCAGTCAGACCTCCAGACCCCCAATCAGACCCCCTATAGACCTCTAGACCCCAGAGTCAGACCACCAGACCCCCAATCAGACCCCCATTAGACCTTCAGACTCCCATATTTGACCCCCATTAGACCTCCAGACCCCCCAGTCAGACATCCAGACCCCAATCAGACCCCCATTAGACCTCCAGACCCCTAGTCAGACCCCCATTAGACCTCTAGACCCCCCAGTCAGACCTCCAGACCCCAATCAGACCCCCAATAGACCTCTGGACCCCCCAGTCAGACCTACAGGCCCCAATCAGACCCCCATTCGACCTCCAGACTCCCCAGTCAGACATCCAAACCCCAATCAGACCCCGATTAGACCTCCTGACCCCCCAGTCAGACGCCCATTAGACCTCTAGACCCCCCCAGTCAGACCTCCAGACCCCCAGTCAGACCGCCAGACCCCCAGTCAGACCCCCATTAGACCTCCAGACTCCCATATATGACCGCCATTAGACCACCAGACCCCCCAGTCAGACATCCAGACCCCAATCAAACCCCATTAGACCTCCAGACCCCCAGTCAGACCACCTGACCCCCACAGTCAGACCTCCAGACCCCCCATAGACCACCCCAGACCCCCATTAGACCTCTCCAGACCCCCATTAGACCTCTACAGACCCCACATTAGATCTCCATATCAGACCTCAGATCAGACTGTAAAATAATAAAGTAATATACCTCATCTGTTGCCACTCTCCCTGTCCTGGCTGTCTTCTCTTCTCAGGGCCGGTGCTGCAGTCACCTGACCTCCTGCAGCGTCAGGTTAGAGTGCGATCTGTACGTCCTGACACTGCAGGCGGCCAGGACACAGCAGCGTGGGCCCTGAGAAGAGCGAACAGGAGGAGGGGTAAGTACTGTACGGCGCTCACAGCGCTTCTCTCCCCCTCCCTCTCTCCCCATCTTATCAAGGGAAAAGCAATGAGCGCTTCCATCTGTATTATTGCAAGCGCTCTTTTCTTCTGTTCTGGTATCCCCCTGAGAGCCGGCTCAGCCGGCACCCGGGGCGGACCGCTCCCCCCCCCCCCCCCCCCCCGCCCACCCCTGGGAACACAACTGCTCTTCCCTATAAGGACTCGTTGTCTGCCGGCAGGAGATCGTGTTTACACAGCACAATCTGCTGCTGGTAAACGATCACTTTTGCATGTGCAAAATGTGCACAAATGATCAGATTACACGATGAACGAACATTTTGCCCGTTCATCGGGTAATCGGTGGTACATTTACACCGCCCAATCATCACCAACAAGCGCTATTGCGATTATCTGTGCGATTCTCGACCTGTTTAAAGGGCCCTTGAGGCTTTGAGGTCTTTGTTTATTCCCAGTAATGATCCCAGCAGACACACCTAGGATTGCCTCAGGCTGGGGAAAGTGATTTATTGGATTGGGGAGGGAATGGCATATCCCATTATCAATCTACATGCTACTCCATTAGAATCCAGTCCATGAAATCTTAAACAACCTGTCTGCAAACTATGCTGAGACAACATAGCTTTCTGGATTCCATTTTACCTCACCCAGCTGAGCATTCTGGGTGAGATACACACCCCCTCCAGTACTTTACTACACACTTTGTCAAAATAGTTACTGTAAAATAACAGCACAAAAAGAATAGCAATACATTTTTTTTAAATAAAGTTTATTAAAGGAAATGTGTCACCAAAAATGATTTCTGGCAGTTAAAACCAGATAGTGACACACATCCTTTTTTTCGAATCTGTTTTTATTTTCTGATTGCAGATTTATTTATTCTGTTATTCTGAAAATGATTATGGGGGCGGCCATTTTGCCTGAGCTGTTCTTATCAGAATTTACAAAACATTGAAATAATTGCTTTACGGCAGCCCCATGTGCCATAGACTAGTGTTGAGCGAATCGAGCTTCGGATCCTACGTTGATATGCTCCAAACTTCGTTTTATTGCTGTACAGAGATCCGTCGCCATACAGCAGTGATGGCGAACCTATGGCACGGGTGCCAAAGGTGGCACTCAGAGCCCTCTCTGTGGGCACCCACACCCTGGAAAAAGTCTATGGTGTACTAATATGCCTTAGACTTTTCCTGCCATTCAGCAGCGCAGGGCGCACTATGAACGGCACAGGCAGCGCACTGAATGTAGGCAGGATATTGTAAATAAATGATAAAGTACATAGAAGATATATTATACTGGACTGTAGCATTCAAGGTAAATTGCTACGCTGGCACTTTGCGATAAATAAGTGGGTTTATGTTGCAGTTTGGGCACTCGGTCTGTAAAAGGTTCGCCATCACTGCCATACAGCATTAAAATGTATGGGCTCCCGTGAGTTGCACAGAGACTTCGGTGAGACTTTGCGAGAGTTCCGTGAATAACTTCAGCCATCGATTTTTAAACTTTAAAACCATTTTAAAACATGATTTCGGAGTCGGCTTTAATACTGACTGGTACCTTGTTTTAAAATGGTTTTAAAGTCTAAAAATCAAATCCCTCACCGGAGCCCATATATTTCCCTCACCTTACAGCATTAAAACGAAGTTTTGAACGAATCAACTTTGGATCTATGACCCGAAAGCTTGATTTTCTTAACACTACCATAAACACAATGGACAGGAGGGGACCTCATTGACTAAGTTCTATGGGAGAGTTTTCGCCAATTTTTGAAAAGTTCGATTCGGCTGATTCGACGAATTTTACAGGAAAATTCGCTTTGTGACAAATTACTTCGTCACGAAGCACATTTTTTTGTAAGTAGCAGGTGCAATGACAGGGAGCTGAAATAGCACCGCCCCTCGTCATTGTACCCCTCAGATGCCGCGTTTATACATGATCGCGTCATCTGAGTGTAAAAATTAACATAAAAAAAACATTTAAATCAAACTTACCACCTCTATTTGGCTGCCGCCTTCTTTCTTGTAGACGTGGTGCGAAATCTTGCACGGCGCGAGATGTCCTCATCACGGTGGTCAGCACCATTTCCACGCACGGGATTTCGGCCGAGATCTTCAATCAAGATGGCGGCTGGCGGCCTTTCAGGTTAAATCGATTCGCTAACATGAAGCACAAGGAAATTCAGCTTCGAGGCGAATCTAATTTATCCTGAAATTCGGATCAAATTCCACTTTGTGGGATTCGATTCACTCATCTCTAGTCATGATCAACGGAAAGGCGAGGTTGGATTTCTTCTCGGGATGTTCAAGCCACAACTCTTTGGTCCTGCCTCTATGGTCAAGTCACTCTCCCCACCAGAGCCTCATTCTTCATCTCCCATGAAACAAACATTTAGTCAGGATGTGTTCACATCCCCCCCATAAAAACAGATCCTTTATTTTGAGCAACCGTGGTGCTCATTTGACATAGGATAGCTGCCTTACATCTGGTGGCATCAGAGGCAGAGCTTGTTAAGAGCTCATCTGCATCCCTTTCTCCCCAGAATTCCAGAGGAGTATGTATGGCCTATAAGTCTCCTCACACCAATTAAGGCACTCTCTCCCCAAGGAGAGATAGTACCCCCAAACGTCTGTGACACCAAGAATGGTATGCAGGCTCTCCTTGGTCACTGTCACAGAGCAGCAAAATACATCATCTCCTCCTCACACAGTGCTATAGTCAGAGATAGAAATAGAACATGTTTTATAGATTCACACCCTGTGGTTTTAACAATGTTGAAGTAAAAGGTATAATTATACAGGCATAACGCCACAAGTTTGCAAAGGAACAGTCTGAGGGGGGTCTTCTCCTTTGATCTATACCCATGATGCGATCAGGACTCATACCTCAAAGCAAAGGAACAAAAGTATTGGGAAACATACACCTTACACCTACAGGAGCTTTTATGACATCCCATAGGCATCACTATGGAGTTGGTGTCCCCATTACAACTAAAACAGCTTCCACTCTTCTAGGAAGGCTTTCTACAAGATTTTGGGGTGTGCCTGTGAAAATTTGTGCCAGAAGAGCACTTGTGAGGTCAGGCACTGATGTTGGACAAGAGGGCCTGTTTAACAATCTCCATTTTAGTTCATCCCAAAAGTGTTTGATGATGAGGTCAGAGCTCTGTGCTGTCGTTGAAGTTCTTCCATGCCTAACTCAAACATGCCTTTATGGACCTTGCTTTGTGCTCTGGGGCACGGCCATGTTGGAACAGAAAAGAGCATTCCCCAAACTTTTCCCAAAAGATTGGAAGTAGGCTTTAGCGAATCGACCTTCAGATCATATATCTGAGATTGATTTGTTCAAACGCTTCGTTTTAATCCTGTATGGAGACCTTTCTTAATTCAGTATTAAAATGTATTGCCCCCCGCTGAGTCACGCAAGACTTCAGTGAATGAATTCGGTATTAATTTCTACATCTTTAGAAACATTTCACATTAGGAATCTGAAGTCAGGTTTGAGACTGAGGTACCAGCTTGTTGATGCAAATTTCAAAGCTTTATATATACCCAGAATCACAAAGCAAAGTGGTCTCAAGAGGCAGAGAAATGCTTAAAACCCCCAAATGCTGTTGCACATTTATAACTAGGGGAGCAGATCATGCACATGTGATCCATTGCTAACAGCAATCCCCAGCAAAAATGCATACAATGGAGGATGCCTGCGATGGACCACATGTACCACAGGAACATCCTACACAGGATAGCTAAATGTGTGGATGTGATTGATTATATAAAACAGAACACTGCAAAAATTGGTGCACTACAATGGTAAATGCAATTGACAATATATGGCTAAACCCTCACTCTGATATAAAAAATTAGACTTTTGACAATATATTCTTATATCAAGAACATATCGGAGCCAGCGCACCTCGTCAAGGTCTCTCATAGTGGCACGGGACCTAACGCTAACCTACCTGCGCCATATGGGCAATTACACGTATGGGCGCCGTGTGGCAACTCCAGGTTAAGTATTATTTAGGTGCACCTGTGTAGCCTGAATCACATTACTCAGTGATAGGTGGGACTCACAGCCTCGTCCCTCCTCCCATTGTTTGTGTTATTTCATGCTGGAGGTAACCTAGGACCCATATCTTCCTCCCTCCTCCCATTGTATGCGTGATTTTATGCTCCTGTAATTGCCCATATGGCCCCTGTAATTGCCCATACAGCGCAGGTAGGTAAGCATTAGGTCCTGTGCCACTATGAGAGACTTTGACGAGGTGCACAGGCTCTGGTATGTTCTTGACATAAGAATATATTGGCAAAAGTCTCATTTTTAATATCAGAGTGAGGTTTTAGCCATAATTTGTCAATTGCATTTACTATTGTGCACACATTTTTGCAGTGTTCTGTTATATACCCAGACTCCTCTAACCTTGTCCCGAAAAACAGCAGTCATGGGTTCTTCTAAGTAGCTGCCTAACACTCTGAAAATGAAAATGGTTGAAGCCTACAAAACAGAAAAAGGCTATAACAACATAGCAAAGTGTTTTCAGGTTGCCATTTCCTCAGTTTCAAATGCAATTAAGTAATGGTAGTTAACAGGAACAGTGGAGGTCAGGAGAAATTTTACAAGGAAAATTTCAGAGACTAGGATTGCTAGAAAGGCAAATCAGATCCCCTGCTTGACTGCAAAAGGCCTTCAGGAAGATTTTTGCAGACTCTGCAGTTGTGGTACATTGTTCTACTGTTCAGCGACACCTGCACAAATAGGGCCTTCATTTGAGTCATCAGAAGAAAATCTCTCCACAAAATTCAGCGTCAGAAGTTTGCAAAAGATTAATGATACTTTTGCATGCCACTGTTTATCGATATTGTGAGAATCAGTTATAATTGTAAATTACACTGTCATGTATGGAAATAAATGCTCCTCCTGTAGTGAAGAACACCTGTAGGTTGACACAGGAATATCAAAAAACCTCCTGACCTTTGGTTTGTATAGAAACTCAGAAAGACAAATAATGGAAAGACAGATTTATCTTCACAGAAAATGACGCACCTACGAGATGATAACCTGATTACCAGTGACCAGATGTGTAGTTAATACGATTATTAATGACTACTGGGATTACTCAGGGTGGAGAAGAAAGGAGCGAGTTAGACTTTTGGCTTCTTTATTTGAATATCCTATGTGGATCTGTATGTACACACTAACAAGCACCCTCACAATGCAGCATGGCCTATAAAAACGCATCCTATTACAGCATTATGTCAATACTTCACAGCCTAAAAATACTTGTGCACCAGTATGTGACATCACTAAAATACAGTACAGTACAAGAGATAAATACTTTCAAACACTATTGTGATGTCATCTCAGTAGAGTTCTGTTTTTAAATGCACTCACATGCTCTTGTGACATCACAAGACACCGCAATAACAGCCTATAAAACACAGGAGGTCATTTACCATTTAAGGTTGTTTTTGTGTTAGTTTTAAGTGCACCTTAATAATATATTTGGAGTGAGTGCAATGTGGTTTACACCTTTAGGTGTAAAAGTAGACCTGGGGGTTGCAGGGTCTAGGTCTGCACCCACGATGGTTTCTTGCTCCCCCCATGATGCTACAGCAGATACACAGGGGAAGTCTTCAAGATCAGAGGTCCATCCCATCAGAAATTTTTAAGACGGCTTGTGTGTTTTGCGCTTACCAAAATATGCTGCGGCAGTATTCCAATCTGCATAAAAGTAAAATTTTGGAGCACATGCAACACGCCAGACCTGCAGGGTATAGCGAAGTGAGGTCACGGTTATGGGCAATCGAGGGTTGCTCACTGTATTGGAGAACCCTGGGCAGGCGCGTGGCAGTGAATGAGAGGTAGACACGGTTCCTCTGGGGCACACTCTGTATGGAGGGACCAGGCCTGATGGTGGATGAGGTGCCCTGGATGTTACAGGTATTTTGAGTGCCTGGGGCAAGGTCCCTTGGGGATTTGTGACGCCAGTGCCTTTGACGGTGGCACACCGGTTGGTAGTTGGAATGATGGAGGTACACAGGTAGAATAGTGAACCAAACGTTACTTTTACTGAACAGTCCAACTTTGTACAGCAGGTGGTAACACAGTCTTTCAATCACAGTTCCACAAGTAGGCTTATTCACAAAACGGCAGGTAATAATTATGCAAGATACGCAGAGGGTAAACTTCACAAGCACTCAGAAGCAGGTTGTACCTTTCCTCAGAAACAATGTACACTGTCCTTTCTAGAACTCCTGTTCTGGCTTTATATCCCAAGGCCCGGATGCCTAAAGGGTGGCTTAAATCCTTGGTAACTATCTTCCTCTGGTATTAATTAAATCCTTGCTTTCCTTTCTATTTGCATCTGCCCATCAGGGTTACTTATCTTTCCCTGGATCTTCCTCACTTGGCTGTTGATTGACTGTGGGTTTCTCCCAGGAGGTTGGGTCCTGCTACTGGGGTGACTTCAGAGCTAACTAAGGCTCTCTTGGCTTCAGGCAGGCTGGATCTTCTCACTAGCCTCCTGGACATAGCTAGCAGCCAGGGCTATCAAGCTGCATGTCAGAGCAGGCGTTTTAACCTCTGTCTTCTCAGACTCCTGACTCTGCACTGCACTAACTCTCCCTGTCTAGGCCTGGACATTTATACTAGGGGCTCCCTATCTCCCTCTAGTGTCTGGGATGTCTAACTACACCCAACTAGGCCTGCTATTGCATCATACAGGGGAACATTGCATATAACAACACATTAGAACATACATTAAATGCACAATTAAATATAACATCTGTTCCTTGTGAGTAGGAGTAACACGCACACCAATTGACCCTTGTGTAGTGCCCACCCCTACCTAGTGGGACACTACATACCCCCACGCTATAACGTTGCCCGTCCTCGGCGCAATATGGAGGGGCCCTGCCCAGCTGGATACTGCACCTGAAAAACAGAAAATAATGCAAAGGAAAATTTCATCTACCTTTGCAAGAATACATTATATGCATAAATCAGGCAGTTCAACTGGCTTTGGAACAAGTAATGGTGCAAAGGGGCGTCGTTCTCTTCTCTCAGGATAACACAATGGGAACAGGGGCGCTGACCTGGTGCAGCGTAACAATAAATACCAGGATAGTCAATAAGTGCAAATTGTCCATGATAGAACAGTTGTAGTCCATGGAAAATGTAAAAGCATTAAATAACAATTCTTGGAGGCTCAAAGCATATAAAATGAGTCTGTACCCAGGTTCTTTTTCCACCAAACAAGTAAGGATACCCCAGACAATAAAGCAAGAGGAATAGGATCACAGAGGCTCGCACATGGTGGAGTCCATCTCTGGGCACATTTCTTTAAAATAGTAGCAAAATCTCAGAGGCTCATGTGCATTTGAGTCTATCCCTGGGCCCAATTCTTGAAATTTAAGTTGCATAATAAAATAGCTGCACATAAAATAGTCCACATTATTTAAATGGCATACACATCAAAGTAAGTGCTGCAATACCCTCAATCAACCTGAAAAGGGGATGAGAGGGTTAAAGGTGCAACATGAAAACAGGCACAACTGGGTTTTCACTCTGAGAAAGCAGGCAGGAGGTCCTGTAAACAAGATGGCCTTGCTGCACGTGGTATTTCAGTGGTTTGCCGCCTCCACTGAGCCGTGGGTAACTGGCAGCAGCAACAGAGGGCCAAAACAACGAAGGACTCCTGTCCTGAAAGGGTTAAATCTTCTTCTTAGGGCTCCTTGGCAAAATAAATCAAACATCAAGAGCCTAGCAGGCCAATTCACAGGGGCAAGTCATATCCACTTTGCATTTCAGTGGTGCTCCCTGGCTCCATTTGTATATTGGGCCTGTACTGAGGATCAACAGACGGATGTGCCCACAACACTGTATTGGGGGGCAACTGCAGCATAAACGGACCCCTAATAGGTATAGGCCCCATAGGCCTAGGGGTTATCAAAGTTGCTGATCGCACCGGAGCAGGCATAACATTAGTGGGCTGCTGCACTGGCCTGGGTACCGCTGTTGCAAGCGGTCCGGTGGGTTCTTGGACGACTGGCTCTGTGCGCCGGTGCACAGCGTAAGAAGACCTCACCGCAGGTGCCGTTACTAAGGAGGGACGACTGGAAGGGACAGGTACTCTCACCTTAGACCCGGAGACGTCCGAGTCCTTACGTCCACTTTCTTTTAGGTCAGGTGGAGTCCGGATCCTGGCGGAGGCAATCTGGCGTAGCTCCCGTAGTTTCATCTCCAGCCGCACGATCTGGTCGGCCAGGCTTTCGGAGTCGGGATCGCTGTTCTCCGCTGTCGCCGTCGGCACTTGGAAGGTGGGTGGCTCGTCCTGCGCAGCCGCTGCAGGCTCAGGTGAGGCGTCAGCTTTCCTCCCTCTTCGGATATTCTCCAGGGTAGCTCGGAATCTTTCTGCATCTTGAAGTTCGCGGACAGTTTTCTCCCTGCGAGGCAGCTCAGGTGAGGGCCATGGGCTAACCCTCTTCTCCACCACTGTTGGTTGCCAAAATACATTCGGGCCAATGAAGGAGCCCCTTTCTTGAAAGGCATGATGGGCCGGTTCTGGAGAGCACACAGGTTCGCGCTCTCAGCCAGGGTGGTCCTCATCAAGGTCCCAGTCCTCCGTTTTCTTTTTAGGACGGGACACGGCAGTGGCGTAGGGGCCTCGCAGGCCCTCAGCAGGGGTGAACTCAACCTCCTCTCCCTCGCGGAGGTTATGCAAATGTTCTGGGAGGTAGCTCCGCTTGACGGACCTCCGATTGACATACAAGTCTCTTCCAGTAAGATAGTCCTTTATGAAACCGAAGCCTCGGTCCTTGTCAAAGGCCACAACCAACCCCATTCTCCTTTCCAGGCGGGGTTGGGTGTCAGTGTGGCATTCGTGAACGGTCTTTGCCAGTTCTTCGTAGTATATTTTGGTTTTAGTAGTCTTCTTTATTGCGGCCTCCCGAATCTCTGCCATCAACGCTGACCACTTGAACGAGGGCTGAAAGAAGTCTCTCCAGGAGCCGTAGTAGGTCTCCGGTTGCGTTCTCGGTGGCGGGCAGGCGGGTCTCTCCGGTCCCGGAGAGTAGGCCGGTGGAGCGTCCTCTTGCTCTACACCAGTCACATTCATCGTTAACAAATCAGGCGCGGACATCTCAGCAGAGCAGTCCTCACTCCTCAACATGCTCGATCCTTCTCTGGAGAGCGACAGGGTGGCGCCAACAAGTTCAGACAGATCCTCCAATTGCACTGGGAGGCCGCCCCCCAGGAACTCCAGTATGAGGGAGGCGGAGTCCATTTCAGCAGACATGCAAATGCCCAGACAGGGTGGTGGCGCCAGCATACAGCCTTCCCGCACTTTTCCGCAGAAGGCGCCAATTTTTACCGCCAATTCAGGATGAAGATGACGCAGCAAACAAATCCAATCAAGCTCAGCGGCCATCTTTGAGCAAAATAGCTGTCTATTCACTGACAGCAAGCGGTGGCTTAAATAAGCAGAAAACAGTCCACACAATGCTATTTTCACACCGCAATTATTACAGTTCACTGTGGCCCAGCAATTTTCAATAAAACAATTGGGGCTTGTCGCTTTAAGACAATTTACAGCACACAGTTTTTAAATCCGCAATGGCGCAGGAATATTCGTATCCTGTTCGTGACGCCAATTTATGCAACACGCCAGACCTGCAGGGTATAGCGAAGTGAGGTCACGGTTATGGGCAATCGAGGGTTACTCACTGTATTGGAGAACCCTGGGCAGGCGCGTGGAGGTGAATGAGAGGTAGACACGGTTCCTCTGGGGCACACTCTGTATGGAGGGACCAGGCCTGATGGTGGATGAGGTGCTCTGGATGTTACAGGTATTTTGAGTGCCTGGGGCAAGGTCCCTTGGGGATTCGTGACGCCAGTGCCTTTGACGGTGGCACACCGGTTGGTAGTTGGAATGATGGAGGTACACAGGTAGAATAGTGAACCAAACGTTACTTTTACTGAACGGTCCAACTTTGTACAGCAGGTGGTAGCACAGCCTTTCAATCACAGTTCCACAAGTAGGCTTATTCACAAAACGGCAGGTAATAATTATGCAAGATACGCAGAGGGTAAATTCACAAGCGCTCAGAAGCAGGTTGTACCTTTCCTCAGAAACAATGTACACTATCCTTTCTAGAACTCCTGTTCTGGCTTTATATCCCAAGGCCCGGATGCCTAAAGGGTGGCTTAAATCCTTGGTAACTATCTTCCTCTGGTATTAATTAAATCCTTGCTTTCCTTTCTATTTGCATCTGCCCATCAGGGTTACTTATCTTTCCCTGGATCTTCCTCACTTGGCTGTTGATTGACTGTGGGTTTCTCCCAGGAGGTTGGGTCCTGCTACTGGGGTGACTTCAGAGCTAACTAAGGCTCTCTTGGCTTCAGGCAGGCTGGATCTTCTCACTAGCCTCCTGGACATAGCTAGCAGCCAGGGCTATCAAGCTGCATGTCAGGAGCAGGCGTTTTAACCTCTGTCTTCTCAGACTCCTGACTCTGCACTGCACTAACTCTCCCTGTCTAGGCCTGGACATTTATACTAGGGGCTCCCTATCTCCCTCTAGTGTCTGGGATGTCTAACTACACCCAACTAGGCCTGCTATTGCATCATACAGGGGAACATTGCATATAACAACACATTAGAACATACATTAAATGCACAATTAAATATAACATTTCTGTTCCTTGTGAGTAGGAGTAACACGCACACCAATTGACCCTTGTGTAGTGCCCACCCCTACCTAGTGGGACACTACACACACACGTTCCATTGTAAACACACAACCTTAGCCAACACACACAAGCGCACCCTCACCTGTTGATTTGTACAGTTCCACACCTGACTGACAAATGGCTGCTGCTAGTGACATAAACAGCCAGGGCCCATTGTGAGCTCCTCATCCATGGATGCTGAGGGCCTGATTGTGAAGCGCTCATTGTTCCATCTATGCAAGGTTTCATGGGTACTGCCATGTTGGTTTTCTGGAGGACAAAAGACCAAGGGACAATAGCAAAAGAATCCCATTTGTCCATACTTTTCACCCCAGCTCCAATAAAATTCTCCACATTATTCGTAACCACTGGCCAATACTCAAAAAAGCTTATCCAAAAGTTCAGGAATCCAGTCCTGTCTTGTAACCGCCGTCCACGTAATCTGAGAGATAACTTGGTGAGGGCAGACTTGGGCTCTGAGACACGTTTACACAGACACATTTTCCTTCAAACTCAGAGGAAAGGCACTTTACCATGCCTGACGTGCTCTCAGTGCTCCAATGTACAAAAGGGCTCTCAATTTACACCCCCCCAAACGGGTAAATCCTATAACATCAATTGCTTCTTTACTTGCGACTCGGACTTTGTGGTATATCTCATAAAATGTCCTTGCAGAATAGCGTATGTGGGAGAAACCACACAAAAAGCACGAGACAGAATCTGCCAGCATAAGTCGACGATACGAAGAAAAAATCTACTTTTACCGGTCCCGGCACACTTTGACAAATACAAACACTCCATCTCACAACTCAAATATCAGATAATAGAGCAAGTGCCTCCATCGTGGAGAGGAGGCAACAGAATCAGGAACCTGAAGCTCAGAGAGGCCTATTGGATCCACACATTACATACGCTCTATCCAAAAGGAATGAATAAGGAATATGAGATCCAGTGTCTATTATGATACAATAGTGTCTTCCCGTTTCTCTAACTGTATTTACCATATTCGATCTCATTACTATACTAATTTGTTTCCCTTTTTTGACAGGCCTCCTGAACCCCATCTCCTGGACCACGTGCCGCTCCTTATATCCCTTATCTGTCTATTCCTTATACATCTCACACCTGTTTCACTCATACCCAACATGGTAAGGTATTATTTCAATAACACAGACACACATTATACCTATCTCATACCTCGCTTACCTATCTCATACATACCTATAATACCTATATATACACTATACCCATCCGACACACTTCATCACTATAGACATACTCTGGTACAATCCACACAGACTGCGCAATTGTAGCTTTATCTCACACCTACCACATATTCCAACACCATATACAATAAATAGCAGACTTTTATTTTATCTTTATATCTTTATATCTATATTCCTTATTACCATATATATAACAACATACAGTCTCCTATCACACTTCTTTTTCTCCTCATTTTTCTTTTCCACCCCTTCTCCTGGTCCCCAGTGCTGGTATTTGCATTCCACGACCAAACTACTTCCGGTCTGTGGAACGCAATCACATGACCTGATGCGTTACACGAGCCGATCTACTTCCAGCAAATGGAACGCACGGCGTCTCACGTGCACCAGCCTTCCAGGCCCGCCTACTCCCTAGGCGCGCTTCTCTGCACCTTTTTAAGCAGAACTTACAACTGCATTGGGCACACACAGAACCACTGGTGCTGACAGCACCTTACCATAACCCTGGGTTCACACCTGAGCGTTCTGAAAGGAGCGCTCTGTATGCGCGATTGTACCGGTGTTTACAATCGCGCAGACAGAGACAAGCGAACGCCCATTGTCGCGCGTTCCCGAAAGTCTATGTACGGGAACGCGCGACAAAACCCCCAAAAGAAGCTCAAGAACTTTTTTGAGCGTAGGGCGTTTTTCAGCACGTTCAAACGCGCTGTAAAACGCTCAAGTGTGAACCAGGGCCATAGGGAAGCATTGGTTTTCATGTGTTGAGCGTTTTACAGCACGTTTGAACGCGCTGTAAAACGCTCAGCTGTGAACCCAGCGTAAGAGTGTGTCTCTCTACTTAAGATTTCATTACCATGCGGCACAGGTAGGTCCTTCTGATCAGGAATAAGGTTTATTTCTAAATGTATACTGCAATAACTAAAATAATATATTTGATTATATCAATTACAAACCGGATTCCCAAAAAGTTGGGACACTATACAAGTCGTGAATAAAAACTGAATGCAATGAGGTGGAGGTGCCAACATCTAATATTTTATTCAGAATAGAACATAAATCACGGAACAAAAGTTTAAACTGAGAAAATGTACCATTTTAAGGGAAAAATATGTTGAATCAGAATTTCATGGTGTCAACAAATCCCCAAAAAGTTGGGACAAGGCCATTTTCACCACTGTGTGGCATCTCCCCTTCTTCTTACAACACTCAACAGACGTCTGGGGACCGAGGAGACCAGTTTCTCAAGTTTAGAAATAGGAATGCTCTCCTATTCTTGTCTAATACAGGCCTCTAACTGTTCAATCGTCTTGGGCCTTCTTTGTTGCACCTTCCTCTTTATGATGCGCCGAATGTTCTCTATAGGTGAAAGATCTGGACTGCAGACTGGCCATTTCAGTACCCGGATCCTTCTCCTATGCAGCCATGATGTTGTGATTGATGCAGAATGTGGTCTGGCATTATCTTGTTGAAAAATGCAGGGTCTTCCCTGAAAGAGATGACGTCTGGATGGGAGCATATGTTGTTCTAGAACCTGAATATATTTTTCTGCATTGATGGTGCCTTTCCAGACATGCAAGCTGCCCATGCCACACGCACTGCCCATGCCACATGCAACCCCATACATTCAGAGATGCAGGCTTCTGAACTGAGCGTTGATAACAACTTGGGTTGTCCTTGTCCTCTTTGGTCCGGATGACATGGCGTCCCAGATTTCCAAAATGAACTTCGAATCGTGACTCGTCTGACCACAGAACAGTCTTCCATTTTGCCATACTCCATTTTAAATGATCCCTGGCCCAGTGAAAACGTCTGAGCTTGTGGATCTTGCTTAGAAATGGCTTCTTCTTTGCACTGTAGAGTTTCAGCTGGCAACGGCGGATGGCACGGTGGATTGTGTTCACTGACAATGGTTTCTGGAAGTATTCCTGAGCCCATTCTGTGATTTCCTTTACAGTAGCATTCCTGCTTGTGGTGCAGTGTCGTTTAAGGGCCCGGAGATCACGGGCATCCAGTATGGTTTTACGGCCTTAACCCTTACGCACAGAGATTGTTCCAGATTCTCTGAATCTTCGGATGTTATGCACAGTTGATGATGATAGATGCAAAGTCTTTGCAATTTTTCGCTGGGTAACACCTTTCTGATATTGCTCCACTATCTTTCTGCGTAACATTGTGGGAATTGGTGATCCTCTACCCATCTTGGCTTCTGAGAGACACTGCCACTCTAAGAAGCTCTTTTTATACCCAATCATGTTGCCAATTGACCTAATTAGTGTTAATTGGTCTTCCAGCTCTTCGTTATGCTCAAATTTACTTTTTCCGGCCTCTTATTGCTACTTGTCCCAACTTTTTGGGGATTTGTTGACACCGTGAAAATTTGAATCAACGTATTTTTCCTTTAAAATGATACATTTACTCGGATTAAACGTTTGATCTGTCATCTACGTTCTATTGCAAATACAATATTGACATTTCCCATCTCCACATCATTGCATTCAGTTTTTATTCACAATTTGTTTAGTGTCCCAACTTTTTTGGAATCCGGTTTGTACTTACTGGATACCCATCCTGTACGCCTGCCTCCCAATTAGTATATGTTCAACCTCTGCAATGCTGGGATCACATGGATCCGTATAGTTTTATCACATATACTCGGCACTCTGTGATTGTCTTTTCCTTGACCATGTACATCAACAACCATTCCATCTACCTGGGGATCCTGCTTTTGGTACATCTTCCTACATAGAAAAGTAGCTGATAATGTTAATTAGTGTTGCACGCTCTAGTTGCAAAATTGCAGTTCTGTATAATTAAATGGTTCTCTGGATGAACTATCTGTATACCATCTTCTTTATGTTACTTGTCGTCCATGGTACTATATTTTATGTATGTCTATGTAAGCACTTTGCACATGTGTATGATACCATTGGTTATTTTTGTTATTTTTCTTTTCATAGTGTCTGATGAAGGCTAATGTAGCCGAAAAAGCGTTAACACGTTGTTGCCGCATTTCACTGTATCACAAAATTAAACGCAATTTAAGGAATCTTCGCATTGCTGTGATTTCTATTATAATACGACTAGGGTGGGAACCCTATACACAGCAGATACCCCGTGTGAACAAATTTGTTACATATATGGTTTTCTGGATGCTGCCACTTTGATTTGCAGTTGGACAGATCTGTCAATCCATTGAATTAGTGCTGTTGTGAATGGGTTGGGTTGAAACTGAGAAAAACAGCAAGGAGGAAACCAAGTCTCTGAGCACAATTGCTTGCAGCTGTACCAGAGTGCTGGGATCCAAAAATCCATAAGCAGTATAGTATCCCACGGAGGGGATTCAGACGCTAAACTAGAGAAGCTGCCAAGAAGCAACAACCAGAAATGGCTCTGGCAGTGGCCACTTGGCTTCCCCCATGATGCAATCAGAAATTGTTCTGCACCAGTGGTAGCCGATACGTTCCCCACGTGTTAGAATGTACACAGGGTTACTCTCCAAGTTCATAGCGCAATCCAGTCTAAAAATTGGTAAGACAACCCGAACTGGCCAAAACACAATACAGCAGTAATCCATTCTGCACAAAAGCTCTGTTTTGGATCACATACCTACCTGTGTAAACATATACTCTGTCGAAACACATACAAATTCTCCCTCACGTGTTGATGTCCACGGTTCCGCAACCAACTTATGAATGAACCATCATGGCTGCTGCTGAGGAAATATATTGGCAGAGCCCTTTGTGATGCCCACTGTGAAACAGTCAGTGTTCCAACTATTGAAGTTTTCATGGGGGCTGCCATACTAAAATTCTGAAGCCTTCCTCTTTGATTTGCAGTTGGACAAACTTGTCAATCTAATGAATTAGCGTTGTGGTGAAATGTTTGGATTGCAGTAGCGGAAGCCACCAAGGAGGAAACCTAGTCTGAGCACAGTTGCTGGCAGAGGTGCTGTCACGCTGGACAGGATACAAGATACACAGAATACAACAAAACAAAGGCAAGAAGCTGGGGATAAAGGTCACCTCCTGAAAAATCCCTACCAGCTCTCCCTAGACTTCTATGCCCACATTCAGACCCTGAAGGTGGGAATGAATGTGTCCTCGTGCCTAGGCTGAAGATTCCCTAAAATCACTAAGATGATGAAAGGGGGGAAGAGGCAGTCTGCTCCCTCAGGACCTGGAGGGGGCAGGCGTCTCTCTAACAGCCTAGACAGACAGTCACAAGAAAACAAAACCAACTTATCTTGTACTGAGCAGGAACAGCAATCCTTACCTCCTTCCTTCCTCTGAACAAGACATAAGCTATAACCCACACAGGACACTGGGAGTGGGCATAATTTAAGCTCATACCAACGACCCCACCCAGTGCACCTGAAGGGAGGCGGATACAGCTCAACCCCAAAACAATAACAAAAGGCTACACATGTGCTGCTAATCTAGCAGACCTCAGCACATGAGCAGGGCATGACAGGTACCCCCCCTTCTTTGGGTGACCTCCGGACACCCCGGCCCAACGTTATCCGGGTGGGATCTGTGAAAAGCCCTCACCAGTCGGCTGGCACTAACATCCACAGCCGGAACCCACATCCTCTCCTCAGGGCCGTATCCCCTCCAGTGTATCAGGTACTGAAGGGAACCCCGAAGAACTCTTGAGTCGAGAACCCTAGAGATCTCGAACTATAAATTTCCATCAACCAGAACAGGGGGAGGAGGCAATGGCGATGGTTCCACCGGTTTCACATATTTCTTCAGTAAAGACCTGTGGAACACATCATGGATCCTGTGGAAGATCCAGACGAAACGCTACAGGATTGACCACCACAGATATTTTGTAAGGTCCAATAAATCTTGGACCCAGTTTCCAAGATGGTACTCTCAGTTTAATATTTTTAGTAGATAACCACACCAGATCACCCACACACAGGTCCGGACCAGTCATACGTCTCTTGTCAGCCATTCGCTTATACCTCTCACCCATCTTCTCCAAATTCACTTGGATCCTCCGCCAGATAGAAGACAAGGCAGAAGAAAATCTCTCCTCCTCTGGCATCCCAGAGGAACTAGTCCCAGAAAAGGTACCAAACTGAGGATGAAAACCGTATGCGCCAAAAAATGGCGACTTACCAGTGGACTGCTGCCTACGGTTATTCAAAGCAAACTCTGCTAGGGATAAGAATGAGGACCAGTCCTCCTGATTCTCAGCCACAAAGCACCTCAAGTAGGTCTCCAGGTTTTGATTAGTACGCTCTGTCTGCCCATTCGACTGCAGATGAAAAGCCGAAGAGAAAGAAAGTTGAATGCCAAGCCGAGAGCAGAACACCCTCCAAAACCTGGAGACAAACTGCGTGCCCCTATCAGAAACCACATCCGAGGGAATGCCATGTAATTTCACGATATTATCAACAAAAATCTGAGCAAGAGTCTTGGCATTGGGCAGACTAGCTAACGATACAAAGTGAGCCATTTTACTAAAACGGTCAACAACCACCAAAAATACTGTTTTCCTGGAGAAACTCGGCAGATCCGTAATAAAGTCCATAGACAAGTGCGTCCAAGGACGAGACGGAATAGACAAAGGAAGAAGTGAACCAGAAGGTCAAGTGTGAGCAACCTTTGACCATGCACAGGTTTCACAAGCTGCTACGTAATCCTCAACACTCTTACGTAACCTGGGCCACCAGAACCTCCGGGACACAAGATCAAAGGTGGACTTACCACCAGGATGTCCCGCAAGGACAGTATCGTGATGTTACTTGAATACCTTGTATCGCAGTCCATCGGGAACAAACAACCTCCCTGGGGGACAAGAATCAGGAGCTCCCTCCTGGGCTCCCAACACCTCCATCTCCATTTCGGGGTACAGAGCGGAGACCACCACCCCATCAGCCAAAATCGGAGCAGGATCCTCTGAATCACATCCCCCAGGAAAACTGTGAGACAACGCATCTGCCTTGACGTTTTTAACCCCCGGGTGAAAAGTAACCACAAAATTCAACCTGGTAAAGAACAGTGACCATCTAGCCTGTCTAGGATTCAGACGCTTGGCAGATTGCAGGTAAGCCAAATTCTTATGATCAGTATATACCGTAACGGGATGAGATGCCCCCTCCAACCAGTGACTCCATTCCTCAAAAGCCAATTTGATGGCCAGCAATTCCCTATCTCCTACATCATAATTCCTCTCGGCGACCGAGAGCTTCTTGGAAAAAAAAGCACACGGAACCCATTTGCCAGGAGATGAACCCTGCGACAGCACTGCTCCAACCCCCACTTCTGATGCATCCACCTCCACCAGGAATGGCTGAGATGCATCGGGCTGCACCAAAATGGGAGCAGACGCAAAACATTCCTTAATAGCCGAAAAGGCCTGCAATGCCTCATCCGACCAGACAGAGACGTTGAGCCCTTCTTAGGCTACTTTCACACTAGCGTTCGGGGCTCCGCTTGTGAGTTCCGTTTGAAGGCTCTCACAAGCGGCCCCGAACGGATCCGTACAGCCCCAATGCATTCTGAGTGGATGCGGATCCACTCAGAATGCATCAGTTTGGCACCGTTTGGCCTCCGCTCCGCTCAGCAGGCGGACACCCGAACGCAGCTTGCAGCGTTTTCGTGTCCGCCTGGCCGTGCGGAGCCAAACGAATCCGTCCAGACTTACAATGCAAGTCAATGGGGACGGATCCGTTTGACGTTGACACAATATGGTGCAATTTCAAACGGATCCGTCCCCCATTAACTTTCAATGTAAAGTCAGGAGTCCCTATTAATATACCATCAGATCTGAGTTTTCTTCGATCCAATGGTATATTTTAACTTGAAGCGTCCCCATCACCATGGGAACGCCTCTATGTTAGAATATACCATCGGATTTGAGTTACATCGTAAACCTCAGATCCGACAGTATATTCTAACACAGAGGCGTTCCCATGGTGATGGGGACGCTTCATGTTAGAATATACTGAGAACTGTGTACATGACTGCCCCCTGCTGCCTGGCAGATGCTGCCAGGCAGCAGGGGCAGACCCCCCCTCCTCCTGTATTTAACTTATTGGTGGCCAGTGCGCCCCCCCCTCCCTCCCCAGTATTAATTGTAGCCAGTGCGGCCCCCCTCCCTCTGTATATTCATCGGTGGCCAGTGCGGATTCCCAGCATTAAATATGACCAATGCGGCCTCCCCCTCCCTCCCTCCCCAGTATTAAATATGACCAGTGCGGCCTCCCCCTCCCTCTATATTTATTGGTGGCCAGTGCGGATTCCAAGTATTATGACCAGTGAGGCCTCCCCTCTCCCCCCCCCTAATTAAAATCCCCCCCCCCCCCATCATTGGTGGCAGCGGAGAGTACCGATCGGAGTCCCAGTTTAAATCGCTGGGGCTCCGATCGGTTACCATGGCAACCAGGTAAGTATAATGCTTGTATTTATTGCCAAGTAACCATGGCAGCCAAGACTGCAATAGCATCTTGGCTGCCATGGTAACCGATCGGAGCCCCAGCGATTTAAACTGGGACTCCGATCGGTACTCTCCGCTGCCACCAATTATGGGGGGGGGGATTTTAATTAGGGGGGGAGAGGGGAGGCCGCACTGGTCACAATACTTGGAATCCGCACTGGCCGGCCACCAATGAATATAGAGGGAGGGGGGCCGCACTGGTCATATTTAATACTGGGGAGGGAGGGAGGGGGAGGCCGCACTAGTCATATTTAATACTGGGAATCCGCACTGGCCACCGATGAATATAGAGGGAGGGGGGCCGCACTGGTTACAATTAATACTGGGGAGGGAGGGGGGGCCGCACTGGCCACCAATAAGTTAAATACAGGAGGGGGGGGGGGTCTGCCCCCTGCTGCCTGGCAGCAGGGGGCAGTCATGTACACAGTTCTCAGTATATTCTAACTTGAAGCGTCCCCATCACCATGGTAACGCTTCTGTGTTTAGAATATACTGTCGGATCTGAGTTTTCCGAAGTGAAAAATCAGATCTGAAATAAACAGTTATGCAAACGGATCCGTTCTGAACGGATGCAAGCGTTTGCATTATAGGAGCGGATCCATCTGTGCAGACACCAGACGGATCCGCTCCTAACGCAAGTGTGAAAGTAGCCTTAGTCATATCGGTCAGAGGTTTTACAATGGTAGAATAGTTCAAGATAAATTTTCTATAATAATTAGTAAACTCCAAAAACCGCATCAAAGCTTTCTGATTCTCCGGTCGGTCCCATTCCAGAACCGCCCGGACCTTTTCGGGGTCCATACGAAAACCAGAGTCAGAAAGTAGATATCCCTGAAACAAAATCTCCTGCACAGAAAACACACATTTCTCCAATTTGGCATATAATTTATTCTCCCAAAGGATCGATAAAACCTGTCTCACATGATCCTGATGGGTCTTCAGATCAGGAGAGTAAATTAGTATGTCATTCAAGTAAACTACCACGAACCTCCTCACAAAATGATGGAAAATTTAATTGACGAATCTCTGAAATACCGCTGGCGCGTTACTTAACCCAAAAGGCATAACCAGATTCTCAAAATGACCCTTGTGCATATTGAAGGCCGTTTTCCACTCATCCCCATCCTTGATTCTGATCAGATTGTAGGCCCCTCTTAAATCCAACTTAGAGAACACCTTGGCTCCAACAATCTGATCAAAAAGATTGGAGATCAAAGGAAGCGGATATGGATTATGGACCGCAATACGGTTCAACTCCCGGAAATCCAAACAAGGTCTCAGCGATCCATCCTTTTTCTTTACAAAGAAATAAACCAACAGCAACCGGAGACTTAGATGGCCTAATATGACCTTTTGCCAAACTCTCAGCAATATACTTCCGCATGACCTCTCTTTCAGGTTGAGAAAGATTGTAAAGCCGAGACTTTGGCAACTTAGCCCCTGGGATGAGATTAACGGGACAATTATAGTCACGATGAGGGGGCAATTCCTGAGCCCCACCCTCCGAAAAGACATCTGCAAAATCTGAGAGATACTGAGGTAAAGCCGTAGTAGACACACGAGAGATAGATGTGCCAAGACAATTGTCCGAATAAAATTCACTCCAACCAATGATCTGTCTTGCTTGCCAATCTATAATTGGGTTATATTTTGTCAACAACGGTAAACCTAAGACTATAGGAGCGGGCAAGTCCTTCATGACAAAACAAGACATGATCTCAACATGTGAATCACCCACTCTTAACTGAATACCATGAGCAATATGAGTAAGACTCCTTTGAGAAAGAGGGGAAGAATCAATTGCGAAAAAAAATGAATCTCTCATTCTAAAGTGCAAGTACTTAGATGCAGATTTTGAAGAAAAAGAAACTCAATAAGGTTTACCCCAGCACCACAGTCAATGAATACTTCAAGAATACATTTTCTTGAGTCTAGCACCGCCATAGCTGGAAGGAGAAAACAAGTATTACAGGGAGCTTGCATACCTGCTTGCTCCACTACCCCATTCACACTACCAAGAGTCAGGGATGTTTTTTTTTTCTTTAAGTAAACCTCTTTGTGATTCTTTCTCATCAACATGCGGTTTAACAAAAGGACAAGCAAAAATAAAATGACCACTTTTCCCACAGTAATAACATAGTTTATGCAACCTCCTAAAGTTCCTACTACCAGAACGGATAGACACCTGACCCAGCTGCATGGATTCCTCCCCTACCCCAGAGTTACATGTCATATCAACCTGGGGAGCAGGTGAGACAAAACCACTCACAGAAGGGATCCCTTGCGCAGAGGGAACCTTACACCTCTCTCTAATACGTCTATCTAACCGTACTGACAAAGACATAGCATTCTCCAATGTATCTGGGTACTCATGAAAAGCAAGGGCATCTTTCAATCTCTCAGATAACCCCTGACAAAACTGACTATGTAATGCGGGGTCATTCCACTTTGACTCAGTAGCCCATATCCTAAACTCAACGCAGTAAGCCTCTGCAGTATGTTCGCCTTGTAATAAATTATGCAATTTAGATTCCGCCATCGAGACCCGATTTGGATCATCATAAATTAATCCCAAGGCTTTAAAAAATTCTTCCACCGACCGGAGGGCCAGAGAACCGGACAGCAGAGAAAAGGCCCAGTATTGCACGTCCCTTTTAAGCAGGGATATGATTATCCCTACCCTCTGATGCTCATCACCAGACGAAGATGGACGCAGCTGAAAATACAACTTGCATGACTCTTTAAAGCGGATAAAGTAATCCACACCCCCTGCAAATCTATCAGGGAGAGCGATTTTAGGCTCCCCATAAATTTGACTTCCTCCTATTGCACCTGATGTCAGAGCATTCTGACACCATGTGACCAAATTACGCAGATCAGCCACCTCTATGGATAATCCCTGCATGCGATCAACTAGCGCTTCAATTGACTCCATCTCAAAAACAGCTGAGAAATGGCAGTCAAAGTATTGGCGGGTTATAATGTCACGCTGGACAGGATACAAGATACACAGAATACAACAAAACAAATGTCTAGGCAAGAAGCTGGGGATAAAGGTCACCTCCTGACAAATCCCTACCAGCTCTCCCTAGACTTATATGCCCACATTCAGACCCTGAAGGTGTCAAATGAATGTGTCCTCGTGCCTAGGCTGAAGATTCCCTAAAATCCCTAAGATGGTGAAAGGGGGAAAGAGGCAGCCTGCACCCTCAGGACCTGGGGGGCAGGCATCTCTCTAACAGCCTAGACAGACAATCACAAGAAAACAAAACCAACTTATCTTGTACTGAGCAGGAACAGCAATCCTTCCCTCCTTCCTTCCTCTGAACAAGACAGAAGCTATAACCCGCACAGAACACTGGGAGTGGGCGTAATTTAAGCTCATACCAACGACCCCACCCGGTGCACCTGAAGGGAGGCGGATACAGCTCAACTCCAAAACAATAACAAAAGGCTACACATGTGCTGCTAACCTAGCAGACCTCCGCACATGACCTGAGCAGGGCATGACAGGTGCTGGGGATGTTTGGTACTAGCACAGAAATTTGATTGGATAGATGGACACGTGTTTAGTCTTCCTGGTACGCAAATCCATATGATGAATGGTAACCCCACTGGCAGTGGGTTGGGGGCAGACGTAACCTGATCTGAAGCCATCAAGAAGCAACAACCATAAATGCATGTGCACCAGCGATGGTTGCTTGTGCAGGGCTGCTCTCCAAGTTCAGAGGTCCATCCTGTCAGAAATGGATAAGATGCTAGTATGTTCTATGCAACATATGTTGCAACTGAATTCGAATCTGCACAAAAGTGCCTTTTTTGGCCACACACTTTGCCCTGTAAATACGCCTCCTCTACCAACACACATCCATTGCTTTGCCCTTTTCCACACCAGACTCAATAAAGCATCATGGCTGCTGCTTGGGTGGTAAACAGATAAATCACTGCGAAAGGTGCACCACAATGATATGCAACTGACAAAACTGGCTAATCCCTCAAGCCGATGTTAATAACTGAGACTTTAGCCAATGTATTCCTGTCAGGAACACGTTGGAGCCCTTTTGCACCACTGTCAAGGTATCCCAGTGTGGTATGGGTTCCTACCACTAGACTACCTACGGAGTGTGAACACGGTCTGAGAGGTGCTAAGATACAACTTACAGCTGGTAAACAGCTAGGGCTCACTGTAATGTCATAGTCGAAGGATGCCGAGGGGCCCCATTGAGACATGCTCAGTGTTCTGTCTATGGAAATTATATAGGGGTACAATACAGATTTTCTGGTGGCTGTCACTTTGATTTGCAGTTGGACAAACCTGTCCCTCTAATGCATTTGAACTGTTGTGAATATTTTGGATTGAAAAATAGCAAAGAGCATAATTGCTTGCAGTTGCATTGGAGTGCTTGGCTGCACCAGGTAGGGCAGGTGGAAATGTGCTGGGGATGCTTGGTACCTGCACAGAATGTTGATTGGATAGACAGGCAATTTGTCAATTGACCTGGTCCAAAAATCCATTAAAGTTATGGTATCACATGTCAGGGGGGTGAGCGGTAGTAAACTGATTTAAACCTGCAATAAAGCGTCAGGAAGTAACAACCAAAAATGGTTCTGCACCAATGATGGCTGCTTTGCTTCCCCCATGATGCGACACCAGGTGGACAGGGGAACTCTCCAAGGCGAGAAGCCCATCCCATCAAAAATGGGTATGCTGGCTTGTGGGTTCTGTTCTTGTTAATATTAACTACAACATTATTCCATTCTGTACAAAAGTGCATCTTTAGACCACACAGCTCCCCCTGTAAACTTACACCTTTGGCTGACACATCCACAATTGTGCCCTCATCTGTTTACGTGAACAGTTCCACACCTGACTAACGAATGAAGGGTGGTAAACAGCTAGGGCCCATTGTGATGTCATCGTCCATGGATGCTGAGGGGCTCTACTGTGACATGCTCAGTGTTCCGGCTATGGAAATTTTCCTTGGGGCTGCCATAATGATTTTCTGGAGGCTGCCACTTTGATCTGCAGTTGGACAGATCTGTCAATCCAATGAATTAGCACTGTTGTAAATGGTTTTAAATGCAAAGGTGGAAGCCAACAAGGAAAAAAAACCTAGTCTGAGCATGATTGCTTGCAGCTGCACTGAAGCATTGGGCTGGATCCTTATTTCAGATTTCTGAACAAGTTACCCTAAGTTCACACCTGAGCGTTTTACAGCGCGTTCAAACGCGCTGTAAAACGCTCAACACATGAAAAGCAATGCTTCCCTATGGGAATGGTTCTCACCTGGGCGTTTTACAGCGCGTACGATCGCGCTGTAAAACGCCCGACGCTCAAACAAGTACTTGAGCTTCTTTGGGGCGTTTTGACGCGCGTTTGTGGCCATAGGACACTGCAGTCAATGACACAAACGCGCGTCAAACGCGCGTTTACTATTACAAAAAACGCGCGTCAAAAACGCGCGTTTGATGCGCGTTTGAGAAACGCTCAGGTGTGAAAGCAGGGTTAGAGTAACCCTGGGTTCACACCTGAGCGTTGCGCAAACGCGCGTTTTTGTCGCGCGTTTTTATGCGCGTTTTTTGTAATAGTAAACGCGCGTATGACGCGCGTTTGTGTCATTGACTGCAGTGTCCTATGGCCACAAACGCGCGTCAAAACGCCCCAAAGAAGCTCAAGTACTTGTTTGAGCGTCGGGCGTTTTACAGCGCGTTCGTACGCGCTGTAAAACGCCCAGGTGTGAACCATTCCCATAGGGAAGCATTGGATTTCATGTCTTGAGCGTTTTACAGCGCATTTGAACGCGCTGTAAAATGCTCAGGTGTGAACCCAGGGTAAGAGCAGAGGTGCTAGGGGCATTTGATACCAGCACAGAATGTTGATTGGACAGACTGGTGCATTTTAAATCTCCCTGGCCCAAAAATCCATAAAGATACAACCACACAGCATGGTCATAGGAATTGTAGCATCTCATTTCTCAATATACGTAAGGCCTCCAGCACACAACCGTTTTTTTTAAGGTCCACAAAAACAGGGTCCGTAGGTCCGTGATCCGTGACCGTTTTTTCGTCCGTGGGTCTTCCTTGATTTTTGGAGGATACACGGACATGAAAAATGAAAATAAAATCTAAGTCAAGTTTGCCATTGAAATGATAGGAAAAAACGGACACGGATCACGGGCGCGGATGACAATCTTGTGTGCATCCGTGATTTTTCACGGACCCATTGACTTGAATGGGTCCGTGAACCGTTGGCCGTGAAAAAAATAGGTCATTTTTTTCACGGCCAGGAAACACGGATCACGGATGCGGCTGGCAAACGGTGCATTTTCCGATTTTTCCATGTACCCATTGAAAGTCAATGGGTCCGCGAAAAAAAACGGGAAACGGCGCAACGGCCACGGATTCACACAACGGTCGTGTGCATGAGGCCTTAGTCATTGGGAAAATAGGTTTGGAGATAGACTTGGCACTGTCAAAGTTACTGCACCTGATTTACCTGTGGTTGTCCCACTGCTTGTGGCTGCTGACTACAGTTGATTGGCCGTTTATGTTACCACATGTGTCACTGTTCTGCCCCAGCAGAGGTTTTTAATCATTTCTAATTCATTTTGTTAGAGTTCCTGTAGTTATGTAGTTATTAATTTGGTTATAGCACCATCTAGCGGTCTTAAAAATGTACTACACTTTGTTTTTCTGTTAATAAAGATTATTGTATTGTGGGAGGTACAAGCATTGTGGGACTGTAATGCATCCTGGGAAAGAGAAGCCCAGTCTCCAGTCTTTATGTTATAGGACATCAGCAGTGCTTTCTCCTGCATGTCTCCTTTTCAAACCCCACCACCCTTGTGCCAACATATCTGGTAAGACATCTACCTCTGTCTCAGGGATATTGTTTTATGCAGTGCTGTTGAACTAGGTATAAGTGTTACTTAGGGAAAGAGGTTGTAACTGTTAGATGCTAGACATGCTTTCCTATATATAGGCAGCCATTTTGGACATGTGCCCAGTGTTAATGTAATGTTATAATATATGCTGTTCTATGCTTTTTGCTGATACATGTTATGCTTTGTCCTTTTGGGAGGAATTCGGGAGAGCCAGCCCACAGTAGTAGACAGTATCTGCATACTGGTCGTCCATCTCCTCATATTTCTTCCCCAGCAGGCTGCTGGCTACTTGAAAGACCTTGTAGGCGGAGGGGACGTCTTTTGCGACCTGGTCCTGGTTACACACTGTCATGAGACTCTTGGCCTCTACATCCACATCAGCCCCATCAACGGGTTCAGCAGAAAGACCTTCCATCTTCTCTACCTCTGGCGGTACTACAGCGCCATCATCTCCAGACCGCCTCCTAATAGGCTCTGGCTTAGACCTCTTGACATCCTTCAGAGGACTCTCCTCTTCAGGTTTCTCATTTTCCACCTGCTGCTCAAGAGCACGCTTAGACTTCTCCAACTCATAGACGTTCTTCCCGACGTCATCTTTTGAGCTCATGAGATCTTCCATCTCTGCTCTGTTCAGCCTCTCAAATTCATCTCGCTCCTCAAGTACTTCTTCAAGAGCTCTGGCCAAGGAGAGGGCCTTGGAAGCCTTCTCTCGAGCATCAGTCTCCGCTTGGTCACATTCTTCGGCATATCTGCCCAAGGTGGTTTTCTCTTCAGCCAGGAGCTTGTCCAACATCTTCTGTTTCTTCTCCAATTTAGACACAATTTGTTTCTGGTGGTCCAGGTCTACCATCCGATCACGCAACTCTTGATCAAGTTGAGCCATCCTGGCTTCCAAATGTCTTTTCTCCTCCAAGAGAGCAGATTTTTATGAGGCGCTGTTTAGAACCTCATCAGCCAGCTCATCTTTTTCCTGCTCTGCATGAAGTCTGGATCGCTCAGAAGCTGCAAGTTCCTCTTGAAGCTGGAGAATTTCCGCTTCTATTAGGGCTCTTTCACACTTGCGTTCTTTTCTTCCGGCATAGAGTTCCGTCGTCGGGGCTCTATGCCGGAAGAATCCTGATCAGTTTTATCCTAATGCATTCTGAATGGAGTGAAATCCGTTCAGGATGCATCAGGATGTCTTCAGTTCCGGAACGGAACGTTTTTTGGCCGGAGAAAATACCGCAGCATGCTGCGCTTTTTGCTCTGGCCAAAAATCCTGAAGACTTGCCGCAAGGCTGGATCTGGAATGAATGCACATTGAAAGGCATTGATCCGGATCCGGCCTTAAGCTAAACATCGTTTCGGCGCATTGCCGGATACGACGTTTAGCTTTTTCTGAATGGTTACCATGGCTGCCGGGACGCTAAAGTCCTGGCAGCCATGGTAAAGTGTAGTGGGGAGCGGGGGAGCAGTATACTTACCGTCCGTGCGGCTCCCGGGGCGCTCCAGAGTGACGTCAGGGCGCCCCACGCGCATGGATGATGTGATCGCATGGCACGTCATCCATGCGCATGGGGCACTCTGACGTAATTCTGGAGCGCCCCGGGAGCCGCACGGACTGTAAGTATACCGCTCCCCCGCTCCCCACTACTACTATGGCAACCAGGACTTTAATAGCGTCCTGGCTGCCATAGTAACCCTGAAAGCATTTTGAAGACGGATCCGTCTTCAAATGCTTTCAGTACACTTGCGTTTTTCCGGATCCGGCGTGTAATTCCGTATCCGGACAACGCAAGTGTGAAAGAGGCCTTAGTGACTCTAGTTCCTTCAGTTCATTTATCTCTTTCTGTGACTTCTCTGGAGATTCCTGCAGTTGCTCTGCAAGAACCGCTAGCCCCATCTCTAGTGTATCTAGGGACTGTGCAGTTCGAGCGAAAGCATCTTCAAGTCTGTAGCTGTTCTGTCCTGTCAGGTCATCTGCAACTGTCTGGATATGAGCTTCAGACACGAGGCTGTCACCCGACTGAACTCTCGTCTCGTCAGATATAACTGTCATCTGGTCCCTAGACTCGCTACCAGTAACCACTTTAGTTTTGCTGGGTCTTGACATGGTAGCCTCACTCTCGGAGTTGCTAACTGTCACGGCGCATACGCCACTTATACTGCTTGTGTCATTATTAACCCTGACCTCTAGGGGCACCCATGAGTCAATCCCCACCTGGGACATTTTATTAATCATAGTAACCTGTGGAGACTGCACATCCACCTCTGGTACGTGTTGTACACCCTCTAGCCCCGCCACATTGTCTACAATGGGGTCTCCTAGCGGTGTTTCTTCAACATTTGTCAACACTTTTATATCAGACACATGTTTACCAACAGGGGGTGCTTTTTCCCCAATCACAGCCTGCAAAGGAAAAGGCATGTCATTATTATCACATATTTCACATGACATCACATTTCCATTAAGCATTTCGGCAAACATGGTACCATCACTTTGCACCTCATCTGCACCCTTGTTCTCAATGTGCAGCTCCTTCACATTATCATTTAAAGGGACAGGTACAGGTTCTGCAGGAGTTTTGTCACTCTCTGCAGAAGTGTCTCCATTACTTAAAACCTCCAAGCATAAGGGGAAATTACGGCCCACCATTCCCTCATGTATGAGCGTATTTGTAACATCAGGTTCACAAGTCCAAGTTCTCACCGGAGACTCCCCCTTCGTGAGAACCACCTGATAGTTTGTATTATTCACATAATTGTCCCGAACATGTAACACTCTATCAGTCTCTGTGGCGGCCATCATGCTACCTCTTACCTGGGCTAGCATTGGATCTCTGACTTTTCACCACCCCAAATCTAGCTTTGATCACAGGCTCTTTGGGAGACCCAGAAACCTTCTCCCCTGCAGGTTCCTGTGAGGGAGTAACCGCAACAGGCTTACCTGCCTGTTCAGACACTGTGTTTTTCCGAATGTCATAAACTTCCGAGACGGTTTTTCGCCACTGACCCAGCCGGCTTCCACTGCGGCCGGCTCACGGTCACTGGATCTGCCACACAACTATTAACAGGAACAGTCTTACCACCTGACATCTCTACCAAGATCACCAGCCTTTTCTTGGTTCCTGGTATTCCGAACACCCGCAGACTCCTTACTGCAAACGTTGCCACCGGAAACAGCATGGCCTGGAGTCCCGACTTTTCCTGGACGGTAACTCCAGCCGCACTCTTTAGGACTTTGCGCACACGTGCAGGAAACATAGGATCTGCTGAGAGCCGCACCGCTATCCACCTCCTTTTCTTCCCGACGGTTGCCCTTGGCAACGGTACACATCTTTTCCTCTGGAACTCTTTCGCACAACTCAAAGCCCTTTTTCCGCTCCATAGCTGCCAGAAGAACGGAAAGTCTTTGCCGAGCACAAACTCCACTTCCAGGGTCTCACATTTTAAGAGCTCCCACTGCACAGGGCCATAGTCCGTGATAAAGGTCAGAGACACAGTGACATCTGTCTCTGGCCCCCTCTTTAGAAAGTCCAGTACTTCGGGCTTAACCCAGGACAACCGTTGGTGGGAATCTAAAGTGACCCACAGTGGGATTCCCCCAATCACCAACTCGCAGGATCTTTCTGTATCAGATCTTCTGACCTCACAATCATCCATTGCATAGTCCTGATGCATGGTGGGTCTGCACAGACCTCATAGTGACAACAACAAAAATTATTATTATTATTTTATTTTTTCTGTTAGTCTCTTCTCTGGGCTTCTGGCCCTTTAAATCTCTGCACCACAGCAAAAATAGTCCACAATAGCACGAGCAGCACCTGCTCCACCGAACAAACAGGCTTCCGGCCCTTTAACTCCGCACACTGCAAAACAGCTTTCAGCAGCACCTGCTGTCTCGTCGTTGCCCCTAGCAACCGACCGTTGCCCTTCTCTCATGGACAACTTGCCCGCATCCTTCACCAATATGTAAGGGATCGTCTCTTATTCGGGGGTCATTCTCACAATGATCTTCATCAACCACAGGGTTAGGAGCCAAACATTGCTTTTATTTGGCACCTCAGCAAAACCAAAACAAACAATACAAATAAAACACCTGCCCGGCTGGGCTTTACCTAAACATGAGGACTCCCTACCTCACTGAAAGGCCCGTTCACACACGGGAAGAACAAGCGGCTTTTCCCAGCCTAACAATCCAGCACTTCCAGGCTGTAACAGTCTGGACTGGGCTATTATCCCAGACTGATTGTTCCACCTGGTGCGGCCTCTGAACTGCTGATTGACAGCGAAGAAATGGAAACTCATGCCATATGTCTCCCCTAGCAGCCGTGAGGCCTGTCACTGCCTCACAATATATATATATATTTATATACATATATATATATATATATATATATATACATACACACACACACACAAAGATATATAAAGACAAAGATAAGTAACAGTAACAGAGAGTCATGCAACCAAAATAAGCAAGCCCCCATCGACCAGCATCCAATATGGCACCCCGATGATGTCTTCAATGGAGCTGAGCTCTCTGTTCCAAAAAGTGTTTTCTACTTTCCTGGCCCCACCTAAAGGTCAGTATGCATGTGCAGATACCTCATATTGCAGAAATGTGGCCAGGTATAGACACCACTAAATAACTTCATGAAGTTAAAGGGTAAGAACCAATAAAAAACCCTGCTTTACATGTACCTTTAATGGAAGCTGACCACTTTACTTTTACGGGGCAGGACGCAGAAGGGGCCTGGTGCTGAACTCTTCTTTCTTCTCCTGATGTAAAAACAGCTTGTTGACATTTAGACCATTCCCCATAGTGGTGGCGGCAGCCAGCTTTGTAATAGAAGGGAAGTGGAAGATTTATGTTACAATGGTGGCACATGCCCTCCACTGCTCAGGCAGGCAAGGGTGCTGCTCACTTCTCTGGTCAACCGTTGCAGGCCCAGCCACCATTGTTTTATGGATCCACATATTGTCTGCCTGCTCTGACCTGTCCAATCGCAGCGCAGCGCAGGGAGAAGGAACGCCCACTAGAGAAGCTGATGTCTCCTCCCCATTGCTCTGATAATAATTAGCATATGGAGCAGGAGAGGAGACAGTAATGGGGCACAGTGGGCGAATGGAGGGGCACCCAGGAATAATTGTAATGGGTGCGATGGTAAGTGCTGGGACATCGCTGGGCGCCGCTCTGTGTACGAAAAGTCCTATCATTGGTGGCGCAGTGCGCCCGCCCCTGCTCCGTCCCTCTCTCCGCTCATTGGTGGCAGCACAGGGGGAGGGAGGACAGCTTCCTTCTCCGCTGTGCTGCGGAGGGAACATGAGAGCGCTGACAGCAGAGCGCTCATGTTCAGAGATACTAGACTGTACAGAAACGCAGCCCAGTATCGAAAAAAATGGAAATCCCGGTATCGTATCGATACCGGGACAAAAGTATCGATTGGGTATCGAAATTTCGATACCCGCAACAACCCTAATCCGGTATAATTTTTTTTCACATTCTTGAAGGTGAACAGCCGGATCCGTTTTGCCGTAACACAATGCCGGATCCGGCACTAATACACTTTAATGTAACTGAACTGATGCATCCTGAACGGAATGCTCTCCATTCAGAATGCATTACACAGCAAGATGTTACAGCCTATTGTCGGGAAGGAAGCGTTCCTTCCGGACAGTCAGCTGCTCATTCGGTGAAGGAGATATGCATATGAGAACGAGGGATCACTATCGCAATTTTTTTCCCCCCATACAGCTGCACTGTTTATGGGCAGCGAATCACTGTTTAGACAGCACGATCTGCTGCCCCGGAATGATGACTAATGTCCCTGCACGAACGACAGGATGGGCAGCAAATGTACACAGGCAGATTGTCAGGAACAAGCGTTTGCAGGAACGTTTGTTCCCGATAATCTGCCGGGTATGCGGGCAGTGTAAATCTACCTTTAAACACAATTGGCAACAAAAGAAGTAAACATCCGTAATAAATAGGATTATTGCAGTGTCCCAGGGGGTCAGTAGTGTGTGCTGGGCTTTGTAGTGCAGATTGACCACTAACCTGGGATCCACTGTCGTCTTCAATTGGGGCAAATACTGGAACAGGCAGGTATTTAACAGTTCGTGACGCCAGTGTCAGTTAAACGGTGACACGCCGTGTAAAGTATGGTGGAAGAATGAAGCAAGCACAGGATAGCCAACAAAAACTGGAACTTTTACTGAATATCAGTCAGGATAATACACGGACACTGGTAGTGCACCGTTCCATAAAAGACGGTTGGTTTTAGAAGAATACAGATGGTTCTTGACATTACAGAAAGGCCGGTCTTAGCGATGAATTATACAGAGTGTTAATTACAGGAGATGCAGTACAGGCGGCTTGCACACTATTCCTGACTGGTCCCGCTATATGTGAATTTTCCCAGGGTCTAATGCCCTTTATCTGGCGTACCCTTGAAGCTGTCCTTATCTAGTACCTCCTCTGTTATCTTGAGTACCTCTCGCTTTATCTGATCGGCTTCTGTGGTAATCTGTGTCTTGGCTTGTGACTCACTTATGCTGCTTCAGCTGAACGGATGGTGACTCAGGAGGGGAACCTTTTCCTTGGATCCGGAACCCGGTTACAGGGCCTTTACTACCCTCTCCTAGCCGGCAGGCTTCAGGCCTGCTATGCTCTCACAGGCCCATAGCCTTGCTTTCTCTCAGACACAGGATCATTTCTGACCTCTGCTTCCCACTGTCTGACTCCTCAGCCTCCTACTACTTCCTGACTGGGCCTTATATAACCTAGGGTTCCCTAGCTCCCTCTAGTGACTCAGAGCTGGAATGACACCCTAGCCGGCCTGCAATGCACGTTTCACAGTAACAGGAAATACATAGCATGACATTATAGATATTCTTACCAACCTCCCCTTAAAGGGGGAACGACAATACCCAAGTGACCCTTCTGTAGTGACGGGGTATTACTCTCCCGTACACTACATACCCCGTTGCTTTAAGCTGAGTACGACCTCGTACTCCATCAGGGCCCGCCCAACTGGAATCATGACCTGAAATAGAGGAAGACACATGCATACATACATATATGTCAATTACACTCTTATCAGACCCAATTGGAAATGGCGAAGTCTGGTGACAAGGGGCGTCGTTCTCTTTTTCACAGGATAGTGAGTGGAACGGGGGCGCTGACCTGGCACAGCGGATGTTGAAAGAACCAGGATAGTCCATGACAATAAATAAGTCCATAATAAATTAACCTCTCAGAGGCTTGCACATAGGAAGTCCATCTCTGGGCACATATACTTGAATAAGAAAACCGGTTATTAAATACTGTCAGCAGCACATGTATAAAATGACAATACAGGACTCTGACAATACCAGGGCCTTGTTATCCTGGCAAGTCCTGCTTACCCTTTAAAATAGTGCTGACATAAAAATGTCTTTTCAACCTGAAATGGGGGTAAAAGGGGTAAAATTTGTGCAACAACTTCAAGGCACAACCGGGAATTCAGCAGCAAACCGGATGTCCCAAACAAAACAGAGGCAGCTGGAAGCCTTGGTACACAGTGGCACGTTATAGAATTAGAATGCCACCGGCCGTGGGTAACTGGCAGCGAGCTACACCAGCTCTGCCAAACTGGAGGGACAAACGGCCATTAAGGAAAGGAACAAGAGGGCAAAAGTACTTACAGCCGAGTATCGTGTTCTTCTTCAGACGACGAGTCGACATATGGCACCTGCAGCAGTTGCTCCGGCAAGGACGGCCACATTTGAAATCCATCTCCCCTAACAATTTTTAGAGGGGGAGGTTTGTCTTTCACGGCCTCCATTTCCGCGTCGGTCCGGGGAAACGGGAACCACTGCACTCCTCCAGCGCAGCCAAGGTCCGCCACCCAGTACACCCGCTTGCGCAGGGCCTCTAGTTCATCTTTCGTGCAGGTGATCGGATCTACCGGAGGTCCAGGGGGTCCGGCCGCTGGGGTAACAATGGCAGCTGCGGTTTGGCGCCGGGCCTCAGCCCATTCCTCTGCTCTCCGGCAGCTGTCCTGTCGCTCCTTCTCCTCCTCTCGTCTCACTGCATCCGGAGGGGGGTGCAGAGTCGTCGCTGGCTCCTCCCACACACTGGGCCGGTCTACCTCTATCTGAGGCCCGCCTCCCAGGCGTAACTCTTCGGGGACGTCAGCCGCATCATCACTTCTCCAGGTGGGTGGCGCTCCAGGACAATCTCCTCCTTCTTCTTGGAGGGTTTCGGCGCCAAATATTCGCGCCACTGCACATCCTGATGGCGCAGTAAAAAGCCTCATGGCGCCGGCGGCCATTTTAGATGTCCTGATGCTGCAATTCACTGCCAGCAAGCAGGATGACGAAAAATCCAGTAAAACACAGTCCACAAATGTGATTTTCTCTCTGGGGGTAGCGCAACACAGTATAGCGTTTTTAATTCCTCCCAGGCACAATTGTAATCCACAAGTTAGAAATAAAGGTTGCAGTCTTTGTAATACGGTGCTGGAGTAGTTAAAGCACACAGTTCACACTTCTCTGCACTGTCGAAGTATGCGGATCCTGTTCGTGACGCCAAAAAGAGCGATGCAGTGTCCCAGGGGGTCAGTAGTGTGTGCTGGGCTTTGTAGTGCAGATTGACCACTAACCTGGGATCCACTGTCGTCTTCAATTGGGGCAAATACTGGAACAGGCAGGTATTTAACAGTTCGTGACGCCAGTGTCAGTTAAACGGTGACACGCCGTGTAAAGTATGGTGGAAGAATGAAGCAAGCACAGGATAGCCAACAAAAACTGGAACTTTTACTGAATATCAGTCAGGATAATACACGGACACTGGTAGTGCACCGTTCCATAAAAGACGGTTGGTTTTAGAAGAATACAGATGGTTCTTGACATTACAGAAAGGCCGGTCTTAGCGATGAATTATACAGAGTGTTAATTACAGGAGATGCAGTACAGGCGGCTTGCACACTATTCCTGACTGGTCCCGCTATATGTGAATTTTCCCAGGGTCTAATGCCCTTTATCTGGCGTACCCTTGAAGCTGTCCTTATCTAGTACCTCCTCTGTTATCTTGAGTACCTCTCGCTTTATCTGATCGGCTTCTGTGGTAATCTGTGTCTTGGCTTGTGACTCACTTATGCTGCTTCAGCTGAACGGATGGTGACTCAGGAGGGGAACCTTTTCCTTGGATCCGGAACCCGGTTACAGGGCCTTTACTACCCTCTCCTAGCCGGCAGGCTTCAGGCCTGCTATGCTCTCACAGGCCCATAGCCTTGCTTTCTCTCAGACACAGGATCATTTCTGACCTCTGCTTCCCACTGTCTGACTCCTCAGCCTCCTACTACTTCCTGACTGGGCCTTATATAACCTAGGGTTCCCTAGCTCCCTCTAGTGACTCAGAGCTGGAATGACACCCTAGCCGGCCTGCAATGCACGTTTCACAGTAACAGGAAATACATAGCATGACATTATAGATATTCTTACCAACCTCCCCTTAAAGGGGGAACGACAATACCCAAGTGACCCTTCTGTAGTGACGGGGTATTACTCTCCCGTACACTACATTATTATACTATAGGCTTGCTTCCTATCAAAATCTGAATTGTCCCTATTGAATTTTAGACCTTTTGCCAACCATAATTTTTTTTATCAACTATAATTTCTTTATAGCTCTCCATGGTTTCCTTCAACTTAGATGGAAATGCTGCAACCTTGTCCCCATCATATTTTATTTATTTATTTATTTTCAAGTACCCTAATTTTACATTTAGTCTGCACACATTTATGTGGGGCCATACAAAAGTCCTATATAAGGTTTATTTTATTGTATACAGTATTTTAATGTTGTGATGCTGAATATAGGTTCATTAAAATTTTTATTACTTTTGGATGTGCTTTCTCTGTGATGTGTGATAGATTTCCAAGAACTTCAGAATCAACATAATAAATATTTAGTTTTGTTTCTCTTATCAACAGCTATATTAAAAAAATCTTTAGAATTTAAAATCTGCAAAAAAATTTAAATTGGGCTTCAATTTTGAGGGCACAGTTTTTAACATCGGCTTGAGCAATTAGCTAGTATTGTCAGTTGCTTATCATTTTGGTGCATTTTTTGCAGTAATTTTTGTATGTATATATTTTTTCATCTGCACAATGTATCATTTTGTGTAAGATGTCCTTGTGGTGCATGCGCTCCGCCCCGGCATCCTCCATTGTACGCATTTTTTGCTGGGGATTGCCGTTGTCTGCGGACCGCATGCGGAGGAATTGCTCCCCCGGGTTATAGACATGCTACAGTGTCTGGGTTTGGAGCATTTCCACCAGCTTAGGTTTTTTTCTGTGAGTTTTCACAGTTTTTAACATACTAGGGTGTTTGGCTTAGTAGGGTGATTTGGCTTTCTAATAGTAAGGCCCTTCAAAGCTGCTTCAGAACTGAACTGGTCCCTTAAAATTCAGTTTATGAATTACCGTATTTTTCAAAGTTTGAATCATTGTTGCCAGCATAAAATGGACATATGGCAAATGTTATTTATTCATTATTTGTGAGGCATGACTGTCTGAAAAGCAAACAAATTTAAATTTTGAAAATGTGAAATTTAGAAATGTTTTCGTTAAATTTAAGAACAAAATACATTGAACAGAATTTACCACTAACATAAAGTACAATGTGGCATGAAAAAAACTCTCAGAATCGCTTAGATAAATAAAAGCATGGTGCCATATGAGCAATTACTCTTATTGAATAAACCAACTTAACTCTCAACTGGTTAAAATAAACACAAAAACAAGATTGTGGTAGAAATTGGCCGTGGTCTTTTATTAAGGGTTACATAAATATAATATTACTGATAAAATCACCATAATAATTAAATAAATAAATAACCAATAAATAAATACTCATTTAAAATTCATTGACGCTGGGTTCACACCTGAGCGTTCGCGATGGAGCGCTCTGTATGCGCGATTGTACCGGCGTTTGCAATTGCACATACAGAGACAAGCGAACGCCCATTGTCGCGCGTTCCCGAAAGTCTATGTACGGGAACGCGCGACAAGACGCCCCAAAGAAGCTCAACGTACGCGCTGTAAAACGCCCAGATGAAAACCATTCCCATAGGGAAGCATTGGTTTCTCCTTGTTGAGCGCTTTACAGCGCGTAGGAACGCGCTGTAAAACGCTCAGGTGTGAACCCAGCCTGAGTCCACAATTGTCCCCCCAGCAAAGCTGGGTGACTAACCCCCCTTCAATATCAGACCACGACTTCTAATTTTAATGGGAGGGCGGGCGGGACGACGTCCTCTACTTCCAGGCTCCGCGGCGGACAAGCTCCGGACCTGATGCGACCTTCCTTAAATATTCAATTTTCCCGCCCAAGAATTCTTAATCACCAATCAGGAACAGGCAGAAAACAGGTACCTCAGCAACAGGTAGGCAACCAGGTACCAATCAAATTGAAGAATCAGAATCACCTCAGAAAATGTAAAATGGACATTCATTAAAATACAAAAGGCGGGAAAATGAGAGAACTATGAATTATTATTAACCCTTACCCTGATGCTCAATGACACCATGGTGGGCATTCAGTATCCCTTCTGTGCCCACTATCATTATAACATATTACCACATACAGTGACACATGTCAGATTTAAAGAATTGGCAGTGTCCTGAAGGGGTTAAATCTAAAACTATCCACCCACCCTCTGTGTCAAAGCTGAAAGTGTTCTAACACCGCTGACCTCACCTCCACAGTTCACACTATCGGAAAGGTGCCAGTTCCATATCTGCCCAATTCTCTTTTATGCTGTTTGTGAAGTAAGTTTGCAAATGGGGTGAACTGCAAAAATTGTGAAGTTATGGCCAAATAATTAGTTTCACCTATAAAATCCACATCATAGTTTTTCCAATGTGGTTCTGATGCAGTTTTAACTGCAACTCAACTTCCAAAGGTGAACATAGCCTTACAAATTTTGCTGTGGGACCCCCAAGGTCTTCAAGTAAAGGCCCTTACGCACAGGCTGACTGACAACAAACTATCATTACCCGATAATTGCCTATCGTTAGCGATGGGGAGAAGCGCATTTACATGCAGCAAACCTCCCCTCTGTATGGGGACAACAATTGCCCCCCCCCCCCGCCCCCAGAGAATCATTGTTTGCTGCCAGTTGATTTCAGACAAGGCGATCTGCTGCTGGCATTGATTTAATGTGCCACAGGAAGGATGTGATCCCTCCAAGAACGAGCCTTTGCCCATTCACTGGGTGACCAGTGGCACATTTACTAAGGGCAATTATTGGAAACAAGCATTCCTAGGAGTGTTAGGTCAGCTCATATAAAAGGGCCTTAAAGGGGTTGTGCAAGAATAGAGTTTATTTGGCAAACCCCCAAATGATGACATGACGCAAGAGGATCCGGTTATCGCTGCTGCCAATAATGTTGATATCAATGAAGCCCAGTGGAGCATTGTAGGCCCGTAGGAGAAGGAGCGGGGAGCCGGCGCCGCGAAGTAGGTAAGTCATCTTCTCTTTCCAGGTCTGGAGAATGGGGGTTTTGCCAACCCCCTGTCCCCATTCCTGCACAACCCCTTTAACACCTATGCACTAAAGGGTTACATACTTGCCTCTTTTGGCCTCTGCAATAGTTAACAAGTTTAGTGGCATCAGGTGCGCACCAACTGGAAATAAAATCCCCTGCTGATCTATAAACCTCTGCAATTATAATGAGATTTTTAATATATGTTGGCAATTTACCATATTTCAAGACCACTCAGGGCACAGCAGGTTACACATAATGCGGAGCAGCAGATAGAAATAGCGGCTAGCATTTCTTCTTGAAACACCCAGTGCCCCATTATTGTTTTAGTCACTGAAATAAGGCGGCAGATGGAAAACACTTGGGTCACTAATGATTCCAATTTCCAATCTGTCTGATAACTTTCTTTCTGAACATCTTGCACTCACTAAATAACCCTGCAGAAGTAAAAGTTAGTAAGTGAAAAAGTTGGCAATTCCCTTTAGAATTTTCAGACTTTGTCCCAAGGGTTACGAGCAAGGTAATATTTTCTTAAGGGCTCATGCACTTGAATGTGTGCTGTCCAGGCCTGTATTATGTCCCACAAACAGTGGGTCTGCAATATACAGGCACCAGCCATTTGTGCTCCGCATCACGGATGCAGACCCATTCACTTGTATGGGTCCGCAATCCAGAAATTGCGGTGCGGACCATCAGATGCAGATCGCAGACCCCATTCAAGTGAATGGGTCCTGCGTTCGCATACAGCGACCCGTGCATTGCAGACTGCAATTTGTGGTCCGCAGTACGGGCCCGACCGACACACGTTTGTGTGCATAAGCCCTAAGGAACACAGAATTTGGCAAAGAAGCTTATATTTGCACTTCAAAAAAGAAAAATTCTAGCAGATTCAAAATCAAAAATTGGTCTGCAGCAAATAATTAAACAACTCTCTTAACCTGTTAAGGACCCTGCCATTTTTCACCTTAAGGACCAGGCAATTTTTTGCAAATCTGACATGTGTCACTTTATGCGGTGATAACTTTAAAACGATGTTACTAATCCAGGCCATTCTGAGATTGTTTTCTCGTTACCTATTGTACTTCAAGATAGTGGTAAAATTGAGTCAAAAAATTTCATTTTTATTTATAAAAAAAATACAAAATGTTTCAAATATTTGGAAAAATTAGCAAATTTCAATTTCTCTACTTTTATAATAGATAGTAATAACTCCAAAAATAGTTATTACTTTACATTCCTCATATGTCTACTTCATGTTTGGATCATTTTGTGGGACGTTAGAAGGCTTAGAAGTTTAGAAGCAAATCTTGAAATTTTTCAGAAAATTTCCAAAACCCACTTTTTAAGGACCAGTTCAGGTCTGAAGTCACTTTGTGAGGCTTACATAATAGAAACCACCCAAACATGACCCCATTTTAGAAACTACACTTCTCAAGGTATTCAAAACTGATTTTACAAACTTTGTTAACCCTTTAGGTGTTCCACAAGAATTGATGGAAAATGGAGATTAAATTTCAGAATTTCACTTTTTGGGCAGATTTTCCATTTTTATCAATTTTTTTCTGCTAACAAAGCAAGGGTTAACAGCCCAAAAAAAACCTCAATATTTATTACCCTGATTCTGTAGTTTACGGAAACACCCCATATGTGGTCGTAAACTGCTATACGGGCACACGGCTTGGCGCAGAAATAAAGTAACGCCATATGGTTTTTGGAAGGCAGATTTCACTGGGATAATTTTAAGCTGCCATGTCACATTTGAAGACCCCCTGATGCACCCCTAGAGCAGAAACTCCCAAAAAGTGGCCCCATTTTGGAAACTACACATCTGAAGGTATTCAAAACTGACTTTACAAACTTTGTTAACCCTTTAGGTGATCCGCAAGAATTAATGGAAAATAGAGATTACATTTCCGAATTTCACATTTTTGGCAGATTTTGCATTTTAATAATTTTTTTCTAGTAACAAAGCAAGGGTTAACAGCCAAACACAACTCAATATTTATTAACCTGATTCTGTAGTTTACAGAAACACCCCATATGTGATCATAAACTGCTGTATGGCCACAAGGCAGGGCACAGAAGGAAAGGAACGCCATATGGTTTTTGGAAGGCAGATTTCACTGGAATAATTTTAAGCTACCGTGTCATATTTGAAGAACCCCTGATGCACCCCTTGAGTAGAAACTCCCCCAAAATTACCCCATTTTGGAAACTACGGGATAAGGTGGCAGTTTTGTTGGTACTATTTGAATTTTGGTTGCGCTATATTACACTTTTTTTGAGGCAAGATAAAAAATTGCTGTTTTGGCACCGTTTTTATTTTCTGTTATTTACAGTGTTCATCTAACAGGTTAGCTCATGTAGTATTTTTATAGAACAGGTTGTTATGGACGCTACAATAGCAAATATTGATAATATTAAAAAAAATATATATTTGTGTCACCATATTCTGAAAGCTATAGTTTTTTAAAAATTTTGGGGCGACTGTCTTATGTAGGGGCTCATTTTTTCAGTATGAGATGATGGTTTGATTGGTACTATTTTATGGTGCATATTACTGTTTGATTGCTTGGTATGACACTTTTTGTGATGTAAGGTGACCAAAAAAATGACTTTTTTGACACACTTTTTTACTGTGTCCACCTGAGGAGTTAGGTCATGTGATATTTTTATACAACAGGTTCTTATCGACGCAGAAATACTTTTTAAAAAAATGTATTTAAGTTTTACACAATACCAGCATTTTTGAAACAAAAAAAATCATATTTTAGTGTCTCCATATTCTGAAAGCCATAGTTTTTATTATTTTTTGGGCGACTGTCTTAGGTAGGGTATCATTGATAGCGGGATTTATAGTTTGATTGGCACTATTTTGGGGTGCATATGACTTTTTGATCTCTTGCTATTACGCTTTTTGCGATGTAAGGTGAAAAAAAATGGTTTTTGACACTGTTTAAATTTATTTTTTTACGGTGTTCACCTGAGGGGTTAATTCATATGATATTTTTATAGAGCAGGTTGTTATGGATGCGGCGATACCTAATTTGTATACTGTTTTTATTTAAATTTTGCACAGTAATATCATTTTTGAAACAAACAAAAAAATCATGTTTTAGTGTCTCCATAGTCTGTCAGGGACATAGTTTTTTTTGTTTTGTGGGCAATTGTCTTCGGTAGGGTATTATTTTTTGCAGGATGAAATGACGGTTTGATTGCCAATATTTTGGGGTGCATATGACTTTTTGATTGCTTGCTATTACACTTGTTGTGATGTAAGGTGACAAAAAATAGCTTTTGACACTGTTTAAACTTTTCTTTTACGGTGTTCACCTGAGGGGTTAGGTCATATGATATTTTATAGAGCAGGTTGTTATGGACGCGGCGATACATAACTTGTATACTTTTTTTTTTTTTCACCTATTTTTAGTTGGTTATATTGTCCCTCCAATATAAGATATTGGATCGCTCTCCGATTATGTGATTGATGTTTGAAGGCGGCCCGATTGCAGAGGTTTTTCTCTGCTTGATCATGTGATTATTCTACTTACGCGTACTTCCTTGTACGCTATTTAATGTTATGCCCGCTTTGAGCCTGTACAACCTACCCGGTCTGGTGTGGTATCATGTGTTTAGGTTTTCTATCACGTGCCCATCCCATGTGTGGGCGTGTCTTACGGACGCTCAATGATGATGGTGTCTCTTGCGCTATGTGATGCACCGTCATGTGATGGTGTGCGCATTCCGGATTATGTCATTATGTACGCCGGCTGTTCCCTGATGAATGAGGTGGGAGGGTCCCACAGGTGTAATGCAGCACAATCAATCAGGCACCGGCTCTGGGATAGGCTGTTGTAAGGTGAGTTGGGAGTATATAGGGCTGGTTTAATAGCAGATGTATTGTGCCCTTTGAAAAAGCGCGACTGCGAAACAGACGTTGGGCCGTTCCTCCAGCCAGGTCTGTTATTATATATGTTCATGCTGCCCACTGTTGTCTATACTTTTGCCAGTATTATATTTGATATTTATATTTACGGTTAGGTGGCCCTCACCCTGTTAAACGATTTATTTTTCTTTATATGCCCCTTTTGTGGCAAACTGATACACATGTCTGTAGGGCCATACTTGGTATATTTCTTGTTCTGGCGTATTTCATACACAACAGTGTTCTTTGCAATTATACTGATAGCTGTATTATCCTTGGGTCTGGAGGTTTTATCCTCACTTCTCTGCATTCCTCGATTTTTTTTTTATCATGTATGTCATTTTATCTGTTATAATAAAGATGGACTGATTTGTTATTTGCGTGTTGGTTTAACTTTATTTAGGAGTTGTTGGTTGTATACCACGCGTTGTATTCTGCTGGTTTCAGCAAGTGTTGGTATTCTAAGTTATATTCCTGTAAAGGCTTTCCAACATAGCACTTGCAGCCCAATAACAAAAAGCTGGAATGACAGAGCTGTCTAATGACTATTTGGATCCCCAAATAATCGTTCCCTGCATTTGTCAATCGCTTTCCTATCAATGTCCCTAGCGCCTTCTGACGTCTTTCCCTGCACTAAGATGCTTTGAAATTATTCCTCCCTATCCTTTCCCTGCACTTATAAATCGCTTTTTCTGTCTACATTTTTTCACAATCGTTTTTCCAATTGCTGTCCCTATCGCCTTCACACGTCTGTCCCTGCACTCTGAACACTGGAAAATGTCTGACTCTAAGATGGCCGCCGTATTTATAGGGCTGTGACATCACAGGGCTGGCTGGCTGCTGATTGGCTGCATGCAGGCATGTCAATCTGGGTGATCCCGCCTTCCCAGAGTTCCTTGCCCCATGTCCTCAGTCCTCACACGTGTAGCCGCCAGTTTAGGGAAAATGTGATTCGTTACTACGAAGTTAGCGGAAATTCGCATTAGTTGCAAATCGAATTTTTCCTGAAATTCTAAACGAATTCCACTTCGTCAACTTCGATTCACTCATCTCTACTCAAAGGTACTGTTTTATTATAGTGCATAATAACGCTATATGAGCATTTTAAAGCACGAAAATAGAACGATAGTGCCACCTTCTGTTCAGTGTGTGGAACTATTCAAGCTCTTTTGAATGCTCTGCATTGATTCAGCTCAGGGTTCACAGGTTGTCATTAAAGAGACCTTAGGGAGTGTACGGGATGGACTTATTTCAGGCATTGCTCTATAGGGGAAAAGTATGAAAATTGGATCCTGTCAGCCAAACTAGAGCCTCCTCAATATGTAAAAAACATGTCAGCCAGTACCCTGCTTTATAATGACGAGCGACAAGAAACCAAAAACGATTGGGCCTCTTTCATGAGAACCAGTACCCCCCATGATCTGCACCTTAGGAATCGCATCCAGCCAAACATTTAAAGGGGTCTTTTTGGCCCTCGGTTGGTGTGTGTCACTACCCATCTATTGATCACTGCTAAAAGGGTTAATATATTGCACTATCCCAAATGGTTGTCTATGGGCAGCAAATAGTTAACAGCAATTTTCATCATCCTCAGTAAAGAGACGGTTCTTTGTTATCACTAAACTGGGCCATTGCCTCCATCCATTATCCACTAAAGGAACATCTTTACTGTGTAGGGGACACTAAAGGGACACGGCTACTGTGAACGGGATGTAGGGGTGGCAGGCGGCACTAATGGGGCATCATTAATTTGTGGGGTACAATGTGGATTGGGCATGCATGGATAGAGATTGGGCAGGATTTGCTCCTCTTTACTAGTGATGAGCGGTAGGTGCTATATTAGAATTCTCGATATTTCAAATATTTTGTAGAATATTCATATATTCGCGAATTTCGAGAATTCGAGATTATTTTATTGAATGCGAAAAATCCACAATGTAAAAATCGTGTAATGCGAATTCGTAACGCGAAATACAGGCATGAGTCACTTTGGCTACATTTTTCAAGCTGGTATAAGTTTCCTGAGACTGGAGAAAATGGTTGGCACGGCAGAACATTAGAATAGCTTTATATGCAGATAGAGTCAAGTGCTCCAATATATTCGTGATTGCGCTAATCAGCAATAATTAGAATATTTTTTTGCACTACGTGCAACTTCACATTTTAGCAGGTCTGGCTACAGATTAGTGATTGGTGCACTAAGTGTTGTTGTGAACTTGACATTGCTTCCTTCTCATTGGCCCGCAAGCAAGAAGCAGTGAGGAATCTTGTGTTCAGATGAAAGAAATGCAGAATATTCAATATAACGAATATATAGCACTATATTCTAAATATTTGTGAATTCTCGAAGTGGCGATATTCGCAATAAAAATTCGCTATTCGAATATTCATGCTCAACACTACTCTTTACATTATTTTAAAGTTGGAAAAGAGAAGTGAGCGGCACATCGGGAGAACTATAGGACAAAGGTTTACCTTTTCTGGTTGTGAAGAAGGCACCACACTTTGTAAAGCAGAGGGATATATTTCACTGGCTTGCTGCGCGGCCGATCGGGTCCCAGACGGACCGACAGATAACATGAAAGCAGTAGAAAAATGGAAAGGGCCTGCGCCCTGCTCAGAGGAGGAGCGAGTAGGATACAGAAGTACCGTTGGCAATCTTTATTTGAGGATGCATATGACGCGTTTCGGAGCAGAACAGGCTCCTTCAGATATCCAGTTACACCCATCAAGCAACAATGAATATTAAAAAGGACAAAAGCAGAGCCAAAAAACAGGGAAGGGAAAGAGGAGGGCAGACATGTCAATGCAAAAGTAGTTAAGCCTTTCAGCAGTTAGAGAGTTAGTTGTTAAGTTAAGCAAAATACATGGGTATGTCCGAATAATACAGTTATAAAAAAATACTTTAGGTCTTAATGAGGTCACTGAAACAATTTTATAATGTGTAGTTACTGGTTTTAGTTTAATGTAGCAGTTCTCATTATTTATTGTCTAGTGGCTAACCATTATCACTGCCACATACATCCATTCATGTTTTATACGCAAGTAATTTTATGTACTATTTTTATGTACTGTGTCTAAAAACAAGTCTCACGTTTTTTCTTTTTTATATATATAACTAGCAGAAGGACCCGGCTTTGCACGGGTATATTTCATCTATTTCATTTAATGTTTGTGTGTGTGTCGTTAAAAGATATCGACAGTATCCCCCATAACAGTGACCTCTACAGTCCCCCACCCCTTAACAATGACGCCCCCCACAGTGCCCCACCACTTTAATATGGGACCTCCACAGCATTCCACCCCTTTAACTTTGACCTTCACAGCACCCCACTCCCTTAACAGTACCCTGCTGCCTTAACAGTGACCTCCACATCAGTTGCCCCTTTAATAGTGACCCCTGCCCCCTTAACAGTGACCTCCACATCAGTTGCCCCTTTAATAGTGACCCCCTGCCCCCTTAACAGTGACCTCCACAATGTCCACCCCTTTGACAGTGACCTCCACAGTGCCCTGCTTCTTTAATGCTAGGGTTACACAACGACATGTGTCGCGCAACATTTTGTCTCAACAATTTTTATAATGATAGGCTATGGTGTCACACTGCGACAAGTGACATGCTGCGACATGTGTGATACTGTCTGCTGAGCTGTGTATCTAATCCTATCCTGTGTGATACTGTATGCTGAGCTGTGTATCTAATCCTATCCTGTGTGATACTGTCTGCTGAGCTGTGTATCTAATCCTATCCTGTGTGATACTGTCTGCCGAGCTGTGTATCTAATCCTATCGTGTATGATACTTTCTGCTAAGATGTGTATCTAATACTATCATGTATGATACTGTCTGTTAACCACTTAAGGACCACAGGTTTATACCCCCCTAGTGACCAGGCCCTTTTTTACAAATCGGCACTCCACAACTTTACCGGTTTATTGCTCGGTCATGCAACTTACCACCCAAATGAATTTTACCTCCTTTTCTTCTCACTAATAGAGCTTTCATTTGGTGGTATTTCATTGCTGCTGACATTTTTACTTTTTTTTGTTATTAATCGAAATTTAACTATATTTTTGCAAAAAAAACAACATCCATATATAAATTTTTCGATAAATTTATTTTTCTACATGTCTTTGATAAAAAAAATGTTTGGGTAAATAAAAAATGGTTTGGGTAAAATTTATAGCGTTTACAAACTATGGTACAAAAATGTGAATTTCCGCTTTTTGAAGCAGCTCTGACTTTCTGAGCACCTGTCATGTTTCCCCCATAAATGACCCCATTTCGGAAAGTAGACTCCCTAAGGTATTCACTGATAGGGCATAGTGAGTTCATAGAACTTTTTATTTTTTGTCACAAGTTAGCGTAAAATGATGATTTTTTTTTTCTTACAAAGTCTCATATTCCACTAACTTGTGACAAAAAATAAAAACTTCCATGAACTCACTATGCCCATCACAAAATACATTGGGGGGTCTTCTTTCCAAAATGGGGTCACTTGTGGGGTAGTTATACTGCCCTGGCATTTTAGGGGCCCAGATGCGTGAGAAGAAGTTTGAAATCAAAATCTGTAAAAAATGACCGGTGAAATCCGAAAGGTGCTCTTTGGAATGTGTGCCCCTTTGCCCACCTAGACTGCAAAAAAGTGTCACACATCTGGTATCGCCGTACTCAGGAGAAGTTGGGCAATGTGTTTTGGGGTGTCATTTTACATATACCCATGCTGGGTGAGAGAAATATCTCGGTCAAATGCCAACTTTGTATAAAAAAAATGGGAAAAGTTGTCTTTTGACGAGATCTCACCCAGCATGGGTATATGTAAAATGACACCCCAAAACACATTGCCCAACTTCTCCTGAGTACGGCGATACCACATGTGTGACACTTTTTTGCAGCCTAGGTGGGCAAAGGGGCACACATTCCAAAGAGCACCTTTAGGGTTTCACCGGCCATTTTTTACAGATTTTGATTTCAAACTTCTTACCACACATTTGGGCCCCTAGAATGCCAGGGCAGTATAACTACCCCACAAGTGACCCCATTTTGGAAAGAAGACACCCTAAGGTATTTCGTGAGGGGTATAGTGAGTTTATGGATTTTTTATTTATTGCTCCTGAGGAAGCAAACTATACGCGAAACGCGCGTTGAGGAGTAACTTCACCTTGCCCACAGCCCCTGCATTTTGGTATGTAACACAGTTATGTAGTGCACCTTTTCGGCTTTGTTAAATCTGATGATTAGAGCTGTATAAGTGAGGCACAGATCTACATAGATAGCATGCGTGCAATTGAATTGTTTGCCCAGATCCTGATCCCCTCAGTGTGATCCATTTTTGCTGGGAGTTTCCGGAGAGTACAAGTGCAAGGGGGTAGATCTCGGCATAATTAGTGCTATGGGTCTGTTGAAAAGGTGATTCATATCTGTGATTTGTCCCCGTGTACACACATTTATGTACTAGAATACATGTTGTTTTACCATGATATAAATAAAATGTTATTTTTTAATCTCAGAAAATTGATATGAGACTTTGTAAGAAAAAATAAATAAATCATCAGTTTCCGCTAACTTGGGACAAAAAATAAAAAATTCTAGGAACTCACCATACCCCTCACGGAATACCTTGGGGTGTCTTATTTCCAAAATGGGGTCACTTGTGGGGTAGTTATACTGCCCTGGCATTCTAGGGGCCCAAATGTGTGGTAAGTAGTTTGAAATCAAAATCTGTAAAAAATGACCTGTGAAAGCCGAAAGGTGCACTTTGGAATGTGGGCCCCTTTGCCCACCTAGGCTGCAAAAAAGTGTCACACATCTGGTATCGCCGTACTCAGGAGAAGTTGGGGAATGTGTTTTGGGGTGTCATTTTACATATACCCATGCTGGGTGAGAGAAATATCTCTGCAAAAGACAACTTTTCCCATTTTTTTTATACAAAGTTGGCATTTGACCAAAATATTTATCTCACCCAGCATGGGTATATGTAAAATGACACCCCAAAACACATTGCCCAGCTTCTCCTGAGTACGGCGATACCACATGTGTGACACTTTTTTGCAGCCTAGATGCGCAAAGGGGCCCAAATTCCTTTTAGGAGGGCATTTTTTGACATTTGGATCCCAGATTTCTTCTCACGCTTTAGGGCCCCTAAAATGCCAGGGCAGTATAAATACCCCACATGTGACCCCATTTTGGAAAGAAGACACCCCAAGGTATTCCGTGAGGGGCATGGCGAGTTCCAAGAATATTATTTTTTGGTAAGAGAAAAAAATAAAATAAAACATTTTCCGCTAACTTGTGCCAAAAAATATATATTCTAGGAACTCGCCATGCCCCCAATGGAATACCTTGGGGTGTCTTCTTTCCAAAATGGGGTCACTTATGGGGTATTTATACTGCCCTGGCATTTTAGGGGCCCTAAAGCGTAAGAAGAAGTCTGGAATATAAATGTCTAAAACATTTTACTGCATTTGGATTCCGTGAAGGGTATGGTGAGATCATGTGAGATTTTATTTTTTGTCACAATTTAGTGGAATATGAGACTTTGTAAGAAAAAAACTAAAAATAAATAAAAATATTCCGCTAACTTGTGCCCAAAAAAATAATCTTCTATGAACTCGCCAATGCCCCTCAAAAGTGATCTTTATAGCGCCGCAGAGATTATGCAGTGTTTTTGCAGTGATCAGAAAAAAAAAATTCTGTCACTGCGGTGAGGCAGGACTGAACGCAAGTGTGCGTACAAGATCAGGCCTGATCGGGCGAACACTGCAGTTTTTGTAGAGCCTATAGAACATAGGCATTTTCTATATAGTTCTGGCAATGTGCGGATCCGCAAAATGCGGAGAGCACATTGCCGGTGTCCGTGTTTTGCAGAATCCGCGGTGTCCGTGTTTTGCGGATTCGTGGATCCACGGATCCGCAAAACACATACGGATGTCTGAATGGAGACTTACAGGGGGGTGATCAATGACAGGGGGGTGATCAGGAGTTAATAAGTGACGGGGGGGTGTAGTGTAGTGTAGTGTGGTGCTTGGTGCTACTTATTACAGAGCTGCCTGTGTCCTCTGGTGGTCGATCCAAGCAAAAGGGACCACCAGAGGGCCAGGTAGCAGGTTTATCAGACGCTGTTAACAAAACAGCGTCTGATATACCTTTCAAGGGTTAAAAAAAAAATAATCGCATCTACAGCCGACGCGTCTAGGAGGAACAACAGGACCGCCGCCGCCAGGACGCAATCCTGCGTGCGGCGGTCCTGAGAAGGTTAAAGGGGTTATCCCATGATTGATGTAAAAATTTAAAATCAGACATCATATAGTACATGACAGTCTCTTTCTAACAAAGCTAAAACCAGCCCTGCACTGTACCTCACATGGATCCAGGACTCCACACATTCATTGCTCCATTTGTTCTGCTAGATTCTCGTCAGACTGACAGCTCAAGAAATGTGACCTTTCTAAGGAGATGTGTTCTTTCTCAAGGGACGTGTCCTTTCTCAGGGGGCCTGTCCTTTCTCAGGGGGCCTGTCCTTTCTCAGGGGGCCTGTCCTTTCTCAGGGGGCCTGTCCTTTCTTTTGCAGCTCAGGCAGTGTGTCATTTCTGCTGCATCTCTCTCCCTGTAATTGTCCCAGCTTCTAGCAGTAGATAGTGGCAGTTGAAAGCTGGAACTGAACATGTGTATTCTTTCACTTCGCTACTGTCTTTTATTTATCTTATTGTTATGGGGCGTGGCTTGCTCATGGCGGAGTAGGATGTGCAGTGGAACGGCTTTCCCACCATCCCTGCTTCTAGAACTATCCTCCATACAACACACCTCATCAAATTGGCCAGATGGGTCGGAAAACGATAAAGGGTCCGGCGGAGACTGAACACCAACCAGAAAACACCGGCATTCAAGTTTTTGGGCTCCCAGCCGGGCGCAGCAGGACACCAGGCTACTCCTAAGATGACTGCCGGTTCCTCCCTCCCACATTCAGATCGCAGCGCACACTCACCGTCCTCAGAAATAGACTCTCGGAGTCCCTCCTCATGCGCCTTTGACGGTGGTTGGGATCTCCGGGCCCAGCTGCAAGCATTAGCCACTAAAGAGGACTTGGAGAACTTTGTCTTCAGGCTGGAGAGGACGTACAAGGCAGAGATGGAGGTACTGAAGGGGGAAATTATACACCTAGGCCATTGGGTGGAGGTCTCTGAGAAGGCGCAGGAGGCCATACTTGGGCATTTGGAAGATCACCATAATGTGTTAAAAGCCCACTCCCAACACATATCTCACCTGCTATCCCACTTAGACGACATTGGCAACCGTCATCATTGGAACAATCTACGGATCAGAGGGGTCGCAGAAACGGTCCAGCCTTGTGACCTAGAGTCCACTATTTAGTCATTATTCAGTTCCCTATTGAATGGGTCAGTTACACTCCCTATCTAGCTTGACCGTATACATAGAGCTCTAGGGCCGAGATCGGTTGACCCGGCCAGGCCACGTGACATTGTGTGCCGTGTCCACTTCTATAAAATCAAAGAGGCTATCCTGAATGCTGCCCGCCAAGCATAGAAAGCGGAAATTGGAGGTTCTCAGATCCAAATAATGCCGGAACTATCCAGAAGAACACTTCAACTCATGGGGTATTCCCATTTCAGCTCCACGCAAAGAAAGATGGAAGAACGGCGACATTCCGGGATCCGGAGGACCTTCCCAAGTTTCTGGAGATTTTTTTTCGCTGCCACAGGTCTCCCTTCCAGACTGGCCAACAGTCCCATCTTCGATGCAGTTGACAGACATAGAGCAGTGGTCTAAAGTGTCCCCAAGATCATCGAAGCAGAGGAAGACGTCATGACACCCTTCGTTTTCTCCTCACTTTGTTTTATTTTAGCAGATTTCCTTATTGTTAATCTGCATCTGAAGTTAAGTTCTTGTGTTTTAGGGGTCCGCTATAGGGCCCTCCTTCGGGACGCTTCATGTCCTCTATGCCGCCCAGGTGACAGCAGGAAGGCAGGTTACTACATAGGTTTTTAACTACTTCATTTGAGGTTCATACCTGTCAGGCAGGTTAGTTAATACCATTGTTGGATAGTTTTGGTAAATTAGAATAATCCAGGTTCAGGGATGATGGGTAGGCGAGTCACTTCGTCTGGGCCTTTACTTCTCCCTTTTCTTATACAGGGTAGTTGGGTTACCCCCAATAGCTACTAAGTTACTTGATTAGTGCACCATAAGTAGATGGCTCACAAGAGTTATATGGTTTGTGTGTCTGTTTCCCCGGTTTTGTTCTGTCTACCCTCCCGTTTTTCACTTCCCAATACTTTTCCTGCGCTGCGAAGTATACGTTTGATCACCTATATGTTGCTCTATGGCTTCTAATAAGATTAGTTCTTATAATGTAAATGACCTGAATGACCCTGCTAAGAGAAGCAGAATATTTTATAATCTTCATAAACAGAGGATTTCTATAGCCCTTCTGCAAGAAACTGATTTTAAGTCAGGTCGCGTTACTTGCAAAAATAAGTATTTTTCTAATTGGGTACACAGCACATACTCCGAGTCCAAATCTAGAGGGGTATCTATAGTCATACATAAGTCAGCTCCTTGTAATATTTTAAGTACAGAGGTGGATAGGTTGGGTTGTTATCTTTTTCTTAAGTTGTCTTTGCACTCTAAGATGCTGGTAATAGTGAATGTCTATTTCCCTAACACAGGTCAGTCCCGGTTCGCATTTACGTTTTTTGCTGCTCTAGATGAATTCGCTGGCGGCCTGCCGATCATTTTTGGTGGAGACGTAACCTTCCCCCGGGACCCAACTATAGACGTCTCTTCAGGTAGGTCTTCCGCTCCTGCTGGGGTGGCCCGTGGATTTAAGAGACACCTACAGTCCTTTAGATTGGTGGACATTTGGCGTATCCTTCACCCTACTTTCAGAGACTACACATTCTTCTCTGTCTCCTCCTACATGCTTCTAGATTAAAGAAGATCTGAAGAGATAAGGTCACTATTACAGAAGTTGGCCTTACTCGAGCGGAGGCATAAGGGTTCCCTCTCTTCAGTGGTGTACCATGACGTGTAACACATCTGGCTCTTAAGAAAATAATTGACCAAAAATACTTGGGTCCCAGAGACAGACTCCAAAAACGTATTTACGGACAAGGGGACAAGAGCGGTGGATTGCTGGCAAGAATGTTGAGGCCGAGACAAAACTCCTCATACATCCCTTCCTTAATCGTCATGAAGAGGGTTGTGTCCACGCCACAGGATACATTTTGCGAGAGTTCCAAAAATATTACGAGGAGCTGTACAGCCTGAAAGGGAAGTATACAGACCTCCATATAGACGCAAAAACTCTGAAAATAAGAAACTACATATCAGGTCTGTTGGGCCCCAAATTATCAGGAGAGCACAGGGACATCCGGGAAGGGGAAATAACCATACAAGAGATACAAGGGAATTTCAAAAGATTGGTAGTCGGTAAATGCCCTGGCCCTGAGAGCTTCACACCCTGATTTTATAAGAAGTTCCTTGAGGACATCTCCAACCCCTATACCAAAATGTGCAATTCTGTGGCGGAGGGATCTTCCCTCACTCCTCATGCCTTCACGGCACACATTTGTGTTATTCCCAAACAGGGTAAAGACCCTATGGTCTGTATCAATTATCGTCCAATCTCTTTGATTAACAGACGTGAAAATTTACGCCAGAATTCTAGCAGATAGATTGAAACCTTACATGCCCTCTCTGATACATGAGGATCAGACGGGATTTGTACCAGGGGACGGGAATCCAGAGATAACACTATCCGTTCGCTAGCCTTAATAGCCCGAGTCAATGCGACCAAATCTCCCCTTTGCCTTCTCTCGGTTGATGCCGAGAAGGTGTTTGATCATGTTTCAGACCTCTTCTCTTCAGATACACACATTAAAAATGAATGTTCTTCCGCAGATACTATATATCTTCCGCACCATCCCTATACCTCTACCACGCAGTTTCTTTAAGGCTTTCAGATCACTGTTCCTAAAGTTCATTTGGGCAGACTCCTCCCCCAGACTGGGGATGCGGTATCTGGTCCGACACAAATCGAGGGCAGGTGTGGTGGTCCCAGACTTACAAAAGTATCATAAAGCTGCAATGCTCTCGTATGTGTTGGACTGGTTCCACAGTGGACTATCCAAATTATGGATTTAGTTTGAGATGAAAGAAGTGGGCTACCCTACCCAGAAATTGCTTTGGATTACTAAGGCTAAAAGGCCCCCACATCTCCCTTCAATAACATCAGGCATACTACGAGTGTGGGGCAGAAGTGCAGTACTAATGGGTCTTACTAGGTTCCCAGGACCTATGACCCCTACTTTTAACAACCCAGACTTTCCTATGGGGGTAGGAATGCGGATGCTGTTGGGTCACCAGAGTGCTGATAACACGCGGGCGTTTCAGCTAATTGCGAACAACACCATCCACCCACTTGACAATTTTGCGGAGGGACACTCCAGAGCTGTATGGTTCCACTACAACAGTTTGAAAAATGTCATAACTACGTTGGGCCCCATAGAAACACTTGCTAGAGATCTCACCCCTTTTGAATCTCTCTGTCTCCAAACTACGCCACCTACACATCTAGTGTTTTTGGTCTACGGGCTGCTCCAGGAGGATCAGTGGGCCCCCTTCTTCCCTGCCATATGTGAAGGCGTGGGAGAGGGAGCTGGGAAAATCCTTTTCAACCGAGCAATGGGAAAAGACATTTGCATTATCACACAAATCGTCCATCAGCTGTAGTTTGCAAGAGGAGAATTTTAAGATCATGTCCAGATAGTATAGGACTCCTGATCTCTTACACTCCTTTTACCCTACATGCCCGAACACTTGCTGGCGTTGTGAGCAGGTACCATGGCTCACATATAGTGGTATTGTAGCCGCTTGATCCCCTTCTGGAAGACTTTAAATTATCTGTATGACCAGGTTAGAAGTAAAACGTTACAGTGGACACTAGAAGGGACACTGCTGTCCATGATTCCTGGTTCCATATCTACCTTGAAAAGGGGTCTCTTGCATTTCTTTGTGCATGCTGCTCGTCTGGTCATACCTAGATATTGGAAATCTACGGTTACTCCACACTTTAGAGATTGGCTCAATACCTTTGAAAAAATTCATAGAATGAAGGAACTGCTGGCTGAAGACGAAGGAAATGACACAAAGTACCTTAAAACTTGGACCCTGTGGTTATTATTCAAGGGTTCCCGTGATTATATTGCCCATATTCACATTGTGCTATTATGCTGTTGCTCTGTCGACTATTGCTTAGAATTGATATTCAAGACACATTGTTGTAATTTATTTTGCTTTTCTATTTCTCTTTATTAATAAAAGAAATTGAACAATATCTTATTGTTATGAAACTGTAATGTTCATATAATGTGCCTGGTTCACCAGCAGGTGGCAGCATGTATGGCAGAGCTATTCTTAGATAGAATGGAACTCACCCTTCCATTCTCCCCCCTTTTGGGCAGAAGTGAGCTAGTCCAGAAGGAGGGATGGCAGTTCTTGTTTATTCCAGTTTAGACTCGATAGTGGAGCTGAGAAGACATGAAAGATGTAGCAGCAAAGGGAAAAAGTTCTCCAGCTGCAGCAGGAGTCTCTCCAGAGGGAAGTAGCTCATAGAGCCCCGTGACTGCTAATTTAATTACTGAGTGTCAGGAGGGGGACAACAGTCAAAGGCACCTCAATCCAGGGATACCAGAACCGACCGAAAGTCTAGTAACCAGACCCAAGCCGAGTTTAGCACAGCAAAGAGAGAAAGCAGAGTTACCAAGTTTGCCTGCCAGTTTATGCCAAAGCCTGCTGGAACCAAGAGAAATCCTGAATGTAACAAAAGCCTGAATATGGTGTTGAATCGAGTTTACCCAAGTAGAGCTGCTGTTAAAGTTTATCAAGGTCTAGACTCAAGTTATTCTTCATCCCCTAATGCAACTATTCCCCTTTATTTGCATCGGAGCCTAAGCATGGGGTCTGCACCACGCCACTCGGCATTCCACTAAGCCTGGGATGCGATAGGGCCCTGGGGGATAGCATGTTCCACATGTGCGACCACCTCAGTAGATGGACGTTCACATTACTATACAGATTAAACACTAGTGGGCACCTTTATAATGAAGAAAAGAAAATATCTCACAACTGAAGCATTTTTTTTACAGAAAGAAAGTTTTAAAAGTAATTAGGATTTTGATGCGGAATTATATTAAAATAACATCTAATGGTAGTAATAGTCTTTTAAGGACAATCGTTTTCACTGTTCAGGCTAAAGGCAACAAGCTTAGCGGATGCAGAGTTCTTAAGTGAGGCAACAGTTAAGGCTACTTTCACACTCGCGTTTTGTGTGGATCCGTCATGGATGGATCCGTTCAGATACTACAACCGTCTGCATCCATTCAGAACGGATCCGTTTGTATTATCTTTAACATAGCCAAGACGGATTCGTCTTGAACACCATTGAAAGTCAATGGAGGACAGATCCGTTTTCTAGTGTGCCAGATTGTGTCAGTGAAAACTGATCTGTACCCATTGACTTACATTGTGTGCCAGGACGGCTCAGTTTCATCAGACGGACACCAAAATGCTGCAAGCAGCGTTTTAGTGTCCATCTCCGAAGCGGAATGGAAACTGAACTGATGCAAACTGGTGCATTCTGAGCAGATCCTTTTCCATTCAGAATGCATTCGAATGCAAACTGATCTGTTTTGGACGGCTTGTGAGAGCCCTGAACGGATCTCACAAACAGAAAGCCAAAAAGTGAGTGTGAAAGTAGATTGAATAAGAGACAAGGGTGTAATAGGAGTGCCTTTTTTAGGCAATGGCTAACGCTCTCCCTTGGATTACGCAAGTGTAACCAACTTCCTACGAAGTCATGAACACTCTGACTGGAGTCTCCTAAAGGTGGCAGAAGTGAAGATGGGTTAAGGAAACAGAATTCACAAATCATAAAAAAACTCAGTAAAACTGAAAAATGGAAAAAGACCTAAGGATATTAGTGCTCGATAAACTTAAAGAGGACCTGTCCCCTCTCCTGACATGTCTGTTTTAGTAACCACTTGCATTCCCCATGTTATAACAATTATGGAGCATCTATTCTTATAACAGTTTTTTGCTATTCCTTTATTATTCCTGCTAGAAGTTATGAATGAATTACCAAAAGTTTGCAATGAAGGCACAGCTGGGTGTTACCAGTTGGGGATGTGTCCCATGACAGCTTTACATGCAATCAGTGCTGCCAGGGTCACTGTGTGTAACAGCGGCTGCTGTATGACGCTGTTCCCCCGCTTATTATTGCTTTTAAGGATTCCGCTCCACAGCTTCCACTGAGCCCTGGGCACAGCATGAATTCGGCTGGTTTCATGTTACACTGCTCTAAGGGCAGAGCACATCACTCCCTGGCCTGTGCGGGTTAGGTCAGGTGACCTCGCTGACCAACTCTGGCTCTCCTGCTTGTATTTGGATGGCTCAGCCCAGATTCCTCAGTGTCGAGGTCCTTGAGTTTGCTGGTTCTTGATACTCTTGTGTGCTCCTGGTTTATACTTCGTTCCTGGATTCTGCTTATCATCTAATCCCTGCCTACTTGCTTTGTCTCTCCTGTTGACGACCCAGATTGCCTGACCTGTACCTGTGCCGCCTGCCCTGACCTATTGCCTGTCTGACGACGTCTCTGCCTTATCCTGCACGGTTGCTCCGGGTAACGTCTCTGCCCGCCTGACTACGCTTATACTTCTGGTACCTCCTGGTCCGCCTGGACCAGCTGCCACTGACTCGGGGATTGCTCTGGAGTAGCCCCAGTAATTCATCACTGCTACCAGCGCATACAATGTATTTTCACTCTGTATTTATCAGTCTGACTCGTGGCACAGCATATAGGTCAAACTAGTTCTACTGAGTTACAAGTGGGGCTGCCACCTGGCAGGTAATTCACTGTCCCTGACGGTGGCAGTATTTTTATTTTTTTTAATGGTATTTTCATATGTGGTTTGCACTATTCTTAATGAGCGCTTCCATTGTGGAGCGCTCATTAGTACAGCCTTTGCTACCTCCTTCTGCTTGTGCAAAAAAAAAAAAAAACTCACATCATCCGTTTTATCGCACCGCGGTGAACACTTGTTGCTCACTGGGTGCACAGGACAGGACCTGCATTCCAGCGTGATGACGTTTTACAGGTCCGTGCTGCTACATGCTGCGATGCCAGGAGTGAGTGTCCCCATTGACTGAAAGCTGCAGGACATCATCACGTCATCACCCTGGATCGCAGGTCTTGTCCTGAGCTTCCTGTGAGCAGCAAGTGTTCCCTGTGACGCGATGAAATGGATGAGGTTTTTTTTTGTTTTTTTTTAGCACAAAGGGGCATTAATAATACTTGGACCACTAATGGGGGCATTATTAATACTGAGGCCACTAATGGGGGCATTATTAATACTGAAGCCACTAATGGGGGCATTATTAATACTGGGGCCATTAATGGAGGACAAATAATACTAGGTGGGCACTAATGGGGCATTCATTTTCCTGGAGACCACTACTGCGGGCCACTAATGGGGCATTATTAATAATGGGGGCCACTAATGGGGCAATATTAGTAATACGGGGCACTAATGAGGTTTTTATTTTACTGTGAGCCACTAATGGGGACATTATTAATACTGGGGGCCACTAATAGAGGCAGAATAATACTGGGGGGGGGGGGGGATTAATGGGGGCATAAATATAACTGGTGGCCACTAATCAAGGCATTGTTAATACTGGGGTATACTAATGGAGGCAGAATAATACTGGGGGGGCACTAACAGGGGCATTAATATACTTAATGGGGGCATTATTAATGATGGGAACACTATGGCAATATTATGCAAAAAAATCAAAAAAATCTGTTTTGCTCCTTTTAGATCATTTTGTGTCAGTTCCGTCCTCCTCACAAGACCTTTTCTCCCATTTAAAATAATGGATCTGATGAAACTGACACAAATGGATGTAAAATGAGCATAATGGGCACTTAAAATAATAAATCTGCTTTTTAAAATAAAATAAAAATTCTGTTCTTTTCATGGATCAAAAGAGCAGAAAACAAACCGGTGATGTGAACGTGGCCTGAACTATTTACTTTCCTACCCCATACACATAGTGCTACCAATTACTTTAAATTACACAACCCCCCCCCCCCCACACACACACACACACACCTTCCACCAATGAAAGTGTCAGTTAGCCCCATGCCACCATCCTGTCCCAAATGTTCTCCTTTTTGAAAACCAAGATATGGTCACCCTAGGTTTTGCCCTGATCAATGGTCCCAGGCCCAGAGTGACATTAGACGTCAGCAGCCGCACTGAGCCAATGAAGAGCAAGCTCAACACGTGTTCCCGCTAACGGTGAGTGATGCTGCCTATGTAGTGTCCCACTAGGTAAGGTGGGCACTACACAAGGGTTAATATGTCTGTTGTACTACTGTGATGTTTTCTGTTCATTTTCCCTGTGTTATCTGGGTAGCAGGCCTATTGGAGTGTAGTTTAGCCTCCTATACACTAGAGGGAACTACTAAGCCCTTAGTATATATAGCTAGGCCCAGACAGGGAAGTGCAGTGCAGTCCAGGTGGCTAGTAGTGAAGTCTAGCCTGCCTGAAGTCCCTGAGCCTATGTTAGCTCAGAAGAGTCACCCCAAGAGAAGAGTTTGCCTCCTGGGAGAAACCTGCAGTTCCCACAAGCCAAGCAGAGCCAGTGTACCAGCTAACCAAGTAAGCTGAAGGGCAGAAGGAACATTGAGCTAAGCAAGTGATATATACCTGAGGAAGATTGTTTTACCAAGGATATAAGCCAGCATTAGGGCATACGGGATGTGGCGAAACCAACCTTGCCACTGGGTTTTGGAGAGGCCTGTTTACCAGCCTCTTGCCTCAGGATTACGGCCCTTTAAGATACGTTTACTAACTTTTAAACCCCTGAACCTATTCAAGTGAATTTTGGATAGGTTTGACCCCAAGTTATACTGGTTAAATTGATATACGTTATATGTATGTACACTAAACTCACAAAGTTGTAACAATTTATAAGAAGTGTAACTTTTCAGCGTAGGAGATAGTTGAGTAGATACAGAAATTGACTCAATTATCTCCTAGACAGAGGGGAGGAATATGCTGGGTGTGTTTCTATTGTCCCATTGTGCCATTGTCCCATTGTGTCCGATTGGTTGCTGTACTTACATTGTATGTGTTGTAATATATTGATTGGTTGTATTTCAAAACCCTGTCGGCAGTACTATGTTTGTGCATTGTGAATAAAAGAGGCTGTACGTGCAAGTACAGTCAGAGGCTGCTTTTATACCTTCATGAAGTTTTGGCTCATGTTTGGGGAATGCGATAACTACACTCTTGGAGATTGCTATATCACAATACTCCCCTGAGTATAAGCTCTTGTAAGAGCTTGTTCAAGGTTCCTGCTCTCTGGATGTAGGAGAGGTTCCCCCACTGGAAGCTGAAGCCCGGTCTTGGGTCCAGCGTGGGTGGAGGACGGCTGAGACCCCAACCAAGCTGCGGCGGTTTGTGGGGTCTGCAGTGCGTACGGTGTCAGGTGGAGTGCTTGGAGTCCTCGGAAAGCACTAGGAGCATCTATCGACGAAGGTACCTGGTCGGGGTGCCAGGCGTTCCGTTACAGGGGCCTTGGAATACAGCCAGCCAGAATAACTGAGGAATAGTGCAGCCTGGTCTGGGAGTGTTGATTTTACCCTCTGAGTATCTTGCAAAGAACATTATCTGCCATTGATAAAAAGCCTGCTAATCCTTATTGCTGCAATGTGGAACTGAAACTGAATTGTACAAAGTTGAGCTGTTTCTCAGTAAAGCCAAGTTTGGTTCACCATACCCTCGTGTTCCTCATTTACTAGAAATCGGTGTGCCACCGTTACAGGCACTGGCGTCACGTTTCTTAAAGGGACCTTTCCCCAGGCACATTAAACACCTGCAACATCCAGGGCACCTCACCTACCATCAGGCCTGGTCCCTATATACAGAGTGTAACGGAACTTGGGGACAAACCTATCCAAAATTCACTTGAATAGGTTCAGGGGTTCAAAAGTTAGCATGGGACCATAATCCTGAGGCAAGAGGCCTTCAAACAGCCCCCTCCAAAACACTGTGGCGAGGTTGGTTTTGCCACACAGAGTGTGCCCCAGAGGACCCCTGTGCCCGCCTCTCCTTCACTGCTGTACGCCTGCCCAGGGTTTAACTACAGAACTGTGAGTAACCCTCGCTTGCCCATTAACCGTGACCTCACAATCGCAATACCCTGCAGGTCTGGCGTGCTGCAAGTGCTACTTGCAGGTCTGGCGTGCTGTAAGTCTTGCTCTCAAAGGAGGAAGCATGTAGAGATCACAAATGAAAGACCTGTGCATGCTATCAGCTGGCATACTCCTGCCCTCACCACTGCCTCCAGACTGCTCCTCTCCTGCTCTCACCACTGCCTCCAGACTGCTCCTCTCCTGCCCTCTGCCCTGCCTCCACACACATTTTGAATATTTGTTTTCATGGGATAGGGGACAACTAACTGAGAATGGGAGTCCGATTTCCCCATTTTGATAGATAGGCTGGCCCTGCTGCTCTGTTTGTTCTCCGTCGGACCTAGCAGAGAATGCTGTCTGCGCCTATCTCGGGCAGTCCCATAGAGAATATTTGGAGTGTCAAGAAACATGCTCGACCTGCCACTCAATCAGACTGGGGGAACAGAACCCTGTTCTTGGGATTGTGGGGGTCCCAGTAGCCAGACCCCCATAAATCAGTTAGTAATCCTCTATTCTTGGATAGGGAATAACTTAAATACTTGGTACTACCCCATTAAGGCCTCATGCAAACCACAGCGCATTTTTTGTTGGTGCTCTTACTATTAAAGGGGTTGTCTGCTTTTTTATATTGAAGACCTATCCTCAGGATAGGTCATCAATATCAGATCAGCGGGAGTATGACTCCCTGCACTCCTGCCATCAACTGTTTTAAGTGACCGCAGCGTTTGTACGAGTGCAGCCTTCTCTCCATTGTTTACCTGTTCGCTGTTGCAACTGCAGCAGTGAGCAGTGTAAATACAAGTATGCCTCCCCATTCACTTTTATGGGAAAGCTCCATCTGTTCAAGTGACTGTATTGTAATTACACTGCGCAGCTGCTGCAAATGAGATGAGGCGCAGGTAATCATGAAGAGGAAGCAGCACTCGCTCCACCTTCATACAGCTGATCGGCAAGGGTGCAGGGAGTTGGACCCCTGCTGATCCTGAGGATAGGTCATCAATATTAAACCACTGCTCAATCGCTTTAAAAATAATCTGTCACCTGATTTTGGACCATTATCTACAGTAATACATGAGTAGTACTGCAGATATCAGATCACTATTTTTATTGTCCTTCTGCCCCCATTCCCTTCTGCCAGCGCTAAGAGATACACTGAAATACATTCTCAGCACTGCTGCGCATGTGCACAGGAGTCCTCTCCATTGGGTTAGAACAGCATAGCAGTCCGGACTGTGTATTTCTGCGCAGCTTTTAGTGCTGACAGTGGGGGAACCGGAGGCAGTAGGAAAATAAAAAATAGTGACATTGCCTCCTTATCTGCAAGACTACTGATGTCATGTATTAAGTAGCCAATAGTCCCAAATCGTGGTGACAGATTCCCATTAAAAACAGGAGAAAAATTTGTTTTATTTAAAAAAAGAGTGGTAAAAATCAATATTATCAAACCATTGGTGTCAAATAACATCCTATGTTAAGCCACACCCAAACCACACCCATTTTGGGGTGTGGCTTCATTTGGTAGGTATTTTTTTTGGGGGGAAAGCTGGCAACCCTAGCTACAGGCCTTTAAAGATGTGAGATGGGGAAACAGCTCTCCTTGTCTGAACACTGTTTGTGTAGATTAAATTAAATGATCTGGACTGACATTCTGCTATTTGGCCACAAGATGCCGCTGTTTCCTAAACACAGCTACAGTCCTCTTATATTTCCATATTCATGAGAGGTGGAGTTACACAGAGCCTGGAGAGGAAGGGAAAGGAAGCAGCCATTTTAGAGGGAGGTGAGACTGCGGAACTGTGTCAGCAGAGGATCCGACGGCATCCAGCTGTGGGAGCATACCTCAGTGACCAGAGCAGTAGCTAAGTGAAGCTGATCATGTCCAAAACCAAAGAAACAAGGATTGTTTTTAGGAACGCTGATGAGAGCTGAGGAGCAAAGCTACATATACTGCAGGACCGCATTCTTGTTGGAGAGGCATTTGTTATGTTCAGAGTCACTAGCGGAGGCAGAGCAGACCCGGGTCGGTCAGATCGTGCACGCACCTCATTACAGTGTTGGCGCCTAGAGACTGAGACCAGGCCTGTAGTTAGTTAGATAGGGTCTCTGTTTGTGTCAGGCCACAAGGGTTGCTATTGTTCATTGCAAGGACTACATAATTTAAAGGGACCTTTCACACAGGAAAGCTGATAAACCTCCTCACAAACTCAAGCCAGGCTGGCATTTTGCTCAGAAGGAATACTTAGGCACGTGCTAAAAGACCAGTTATGGGAGGGGGAATCCTGTAGAGCACTGTAAAATTGTAAGCTGTTGTGATGCACCGCAGGCTAGCCCGCACCACACACCATACAATTATTATTTATTTTTTTTAGGGTAATAACAGGTGTGGCAGTTTAGTTGTGCCATGTAAATTACCACGCTTTCCTCCTGCATCCATCGGAAGTCTGAGACAAGGGTCTCAGTCTTCAGGCTGAGTGTATGTAAATTTATTGTATGTTCCCAGCATTTGTGGTTGTGTTCATTTCCACGTTTAAGTAAAATTCTGTTTTGGCAAAAGCTGGCGGTGGAGTTATTTTCCTCTTTTGTGACTTCCCTGTATCCTGGGGAGCCCACCCCGGTACAAGGCTTACAAAGACACCCTTCCTTTCTTTATGTTCCACTGCTTCACATGGCTTCCTCAAGGGTATCAGGGATTAAAAGGGTTTCCCGAGACTTAAATAGTGATAACCTGTCCTCTGGATATTAATTCTATTCCTTTAACTACAGTACATTTGTTTTTTACACACTATCCCAGCAAAGGGACTATATATTGACCCTTGTTCCTTTTATCTTCATTTGGTTTTATCTTTTTATCTATTGTAAGGGATCGCCTCTTATTTGGGGGTCATTCTCACAGATACGCCTTTAGGACACCAAGTTTCAGGTCCAAACAGTGTATTTATTGTTCAACACCAGCAACAATAAAATGACAAAATAATAAACACTCGCCCGTCCAGGCTCTAACTAAACATAAAGTTTCCTGACTCACCTAGGTCCCAGTTCACACCCTGTGAACTCATGCGGCTTTGTCAGCCAATGTCCCACAGCCTCCTGGCTGTACAGAGCACAGTACGCCCACTGTCTCCAGTTCAGTATTTCTTGTGGGGGATTGGGGCTCAGTAGTCTGCCTGACTATGGCCCTGCGACCCTCCCAGGCGTCGCTGCGTCCCCCCACTCCAGGCTATCGCCCAGCTTTGTGGTTCCTCAGCCTTGCCCAGCTGAGACCACACAGACAGAGCCTCCAGGCCTCTGTCCACAGGTACCACACTCCCCCCTTTCTGACACTCTGGGAGGTGCTTTGTGCTAGGCTGATTACCTCCAGCTTCTCTCACCTGTGGTGGAACAGGGGTGTGGACCGAACTATCCACCCCTTCCTTGCCTCTAACCTGAGTGAGACCTGTCACTGTCTCACATATCCCCCCCCCTTTGTTCAAGCCCGTGAGGGTGAACACCTGCATAACCACGGGAGGCTGGTGAGAGGGTATCGACCTGGCCTGGACGTGGGGAACAGCCACCCACCCTGCTCTTTGGCTGCTCCCAATAAGAACCGGCCCAGATTGGCTTTACAGCCACACTAAGTAACCCAGTGTCAGCGAGCACTAGCTGCCGCTGACACAGAAAATTACCGGTTCTTATTTCACCGAGGCCAGGAACCTCGGTGACACATACCTTCCCTTTGTTCTGCCAGACCCACGCCATCAGAGCTTGGTTTATCACCAAAACCAACATCTTGCCTAACCGAAACTGCCTAAAGGCCTCATGTGCCCATCTCATGGCCAGATACTCTTTTTTTACTCTTTCCCGAGTGATGATGCGCTGTCGTATATTTTGATCTCTCTCTCTTTTTAGATCCTCTGGCTCCTGTACATGCGCCTCACGTCCTTTCTGGGACTGCTGCAGCTCTTGCCTGAACTGTTCCCAGTCATGGTCATATCCCGAGACTTTCTCCTTTGCTTTGCAGGGCTCCTTCAGCAGAGCATGCTTGCCCCTACTCGCTTCTTTTAAGTGCATCTGGGTCACTTCTTCCTTCTTTCCAACAGTAGTTACCCCAGCTACTATGGCAGTTTTAGAGACCTCTGCTTCTTTAGCGGCTTTTTCCACTTCGGCCGCGGCTCCCTTTGGCCTAACTTTGGCCTCTGTAGAACCTGGGGACTTCATGTCAACCAACGTATCGGCCTTAACTTTTTCAGTCTGTCTTCTTGAAGTCTCCAGTGTCTTTGACCGCCTTCTCATCCTTCTCGGACATGGCACCATACATTTGCCCTGTTAACCCCTCCCCCTCTTTCTCATTGAGGCAGGAGGCACCAGGGTCTTCAGCAGACTCCTCGTCTTCTTTTATTTTCTCCAGAGGCTCACCCAGGACCCTGTTCTCATTTTGTGGAGGAGTCAGGAGATACAGGCCATTGTAATAGCCCGGATACGAAAACTGATCGTTCACCTCCTTGTACTTCTTCCCCAGCAGCCTGCTGGCTATTTGGAAGGCCTTGTATGCAGAGGGGACATCTTCCAGGCCTAGGCTACACGCTACCACGGGTCTGTGGTCTTTGGCATCCACATCAGCCCCATCAACTGGTTTAGCAGAAGCATCTTCCATCTTCTCTGCCACAGCCAGCACCACAGTGCCACCCTCTCCAGTCCCATTTGTAACAGGCTCTGGCTTCTTGACGTCTTCCAGAGAACTCTCCTCTTCAGGTTTCTCACCTTCTACCTGCTGCTCGAGAGCACACTTAGATTTCTCCAACTCATCTTTTAAGCTCATGAGATTTTCAGTCTCTGCTCTGAGTTGCTTGTTCAGCCTCTCCAATTCAGCATGCTCCTCAAGCGCTTCTTCCAGGGCTTTAGCCAAGGAGAGGGCCTTGGTCTCATTTTCCCAAGCATCAGTCTCTGTTTTATCACTTTTTTCACCATATCGAGCAGAGATGCATTTCTCTTCAGCTAGGAGCCAGTCACACTTCTCCTGTTTCTTTGCTGGATTAGACATAACTTGCTTCTGGTGGTCCAGGTCCACCATCAGATCATCCAATCCTCGCTGAAGTTTGTTCTTTGTTTTCTCCACCTTTTTGTAAGTCACACCCTGTTTCTCCAGGCGCTGAACCACCAACTCCATGTTTTTCAGCAGTTTCTTTTCAGCTTTTTGCACAAGCTTGTGGGAAGTGCCCCGCTTTTTGGCCTCCGGTTCCAGCTGCTCCTTGCTCGGCTCTGCTGCAGCAGATGTAGGAGTATCACCATTCTCTTTCTTTGCCCTTTCTGAAATTTTCTTCAGTTGCTCTGTGAAGACAGCTAGTCCCGTCTCTAACGTTTCTAGGGAGCGTGAGATCATCCTCCTGTTTGCAGCTGTACTGTCGTGTCAGGTCACCTACAACTGTCTGGATATGGGCTTTAGAACCTAGGCTGATGTCACCCGACTTAATTCCCATCTCGTCAGATATAACTGTCTGGTCGCTACTAGTAACCACCTTTGTTTCGCAGGACCTTGACATGGTAGCTTCACTCTCTGAGTCGGTCACAGCACATACGTCACCTATACCGCTCTTGTCACTATTAATTCTGACCTCTAGGGGCACCGTTGAGCTAATCCCCACCTGGGACACTTCCTTAGTAACCGACCAACATTGTGGAGACTGCATTTCCACCTCTGGTAAATGCGGTACACCCTCTAACCCGATCATATTTTCCTGCACCTTCAAACACTGAGCTGGAGCTGGGCTTTGCTCCACACTACTTATATGCATGTCTTCAAACCTTTTGATTACGTCATATCGCGCTTCATGAAACATAGCAGATGCAGAAAATAAAGTTTCATCATCATTTACATTTTTACCACCAGGGGGCGCTTCTCCCCTGACCACAACCTGCAACGGAAAAGTTATATCACTGTCACCACATATTTCATATGACATCATATTTTCCTTATGCATTTCCGCACTTTTGTCACCATCACCTTGCACTTGACCAGCACCATTGTTTCCAATGGTCAATATTCTTTCCCCATGCAGGTCAAAGTGCAGCTCCCTTAGATCCTCACTTAAAGGGACAGGTGCAGGTTCTGCAGGAGTTTCGTCACTATCTGCAGAAGTGTCTACCTTACCCCACAGCAACAAACCGATATCACGGCCCAACACTCCCTCATGCATAAGCTTATCTGTAACATCAAGTTCATCAGTCTCTGTTCTCATTGGAGTCTCGCGCTCAGTGAAAATCAGTGGATAGTCCTTATCCGCACGACTGTCCAGCACCTTTAATATTTTATCAGTCTCTGGTTTCAATATTGTGCTACCTCTTACCCGGGCTAGCATGGGATCCCGGATCCTTGTCATCCCAAAACTAGCTTTGGTCATGGGCAACTGAGGAAACACAGAAACCTTCTCCCCTGCAGGTTTCTGCGAGGGAGCGATCACAGCAGGCTTATCCGCCTGTCCAGACACAGTTTTTTCTCTGTGTGACTTATTACCTACCGGCCCAGCAGATATCCCCTGCCGCCGGCTCACTGTCACTGGCTCTGCCACATGGTTAATAACAGGAACAGTCTTACCCTTTGTAATCAACCATTCTGGTAAAGCAGTGACATCCTCTCCCGCGGACTCATCAAGGTTGTGGTTGCTCCTAGCAACAGCTTTACCGCACCTCCGCACTTCCTCTCTAGGACTCCGGACACAGTCGCAGGGAAGATATGCACTCCTGAGAACCGCACCGCTCTTCACCTCTTTGTCTTCCCGACGGTTGCCCTTGGCAACGTCACATCTTTGCCTCTTATCAGGAACTCCGCTCCACAACTGCCCAAACAATGGAAAGTCCTTGCCCAGTACAAATTCCACTTCCAGTCTCTCACATTTTAACAGCTCCCATTGCACAGAGCCATAGTCAGTCACAAAGGTCAGTGACACCGTAGTTTTTGTCTCTGGCCCCCTTGTTACAAAGTCCAGAATTTCAGGCAGGACCCGAGACACTTGCTGGCGGGAGTCTAGAATGACCCCCAGCGGGATTCCCCCAATCACCAACTTGCAGGATCTTTCTGTACAGGGTCCATACAGTGTTGAGAACCCATTTCTCAAGGCCAGCTGCAACTGTGACTCCAAAGCCTCTCGCTCTGCATCAAATTTCGCCAATTCATTTTTAGTGTAGCCAATTGCTACGGCCATGTCTTCTGCATGCTGTATGCGCCAGCGCTGCCGGATGTACTCTTCCCCGAGACCCATGGTAGCAGGAAAAGCTTTCAGCCACAAGTCCACTTTTGCTGGGCTACTGGCCTTTAATTCACTGCAGTTTTACTTGCACCACAGCAAAATAGTTCACACTCTTTATGAGCAGCACCTGCTCCACTGGACAAAAAAAAAAAGCTTCCGTTCCTTTAATGCCACACACGGCAAAAAACAGCTTTTAGCAGCACCTGCAGTCTCCGCGTTGCCCCTAGCAACCGACCGTTGCCCTTCTCTCATGGACAACTTGCCCGCATCCGACACCAATTGTAAGGGATCGCCTCTTATTTGGGGGTCATTCTCACAGATACGCCTTTAGGACACCAAGTTTCAGGTCCAAACAGTGTATTTATTGTTCAACACCAGCAACAATAAAATGACAAAATAATAAACACTCGCCCGTCCAGGCTCTAACTAAACATAAAGTTTCCTGACTCACCTAGGTCCCAGTTCACACCCTGTGAACTCATGCGGCTTTGTCAGCCAATGTCCCACAGCCTCCTGGCTGTACAGAGCACAGTACGCCCACTGTCTCCAGTTCAGTATTTCTTGTGGGGGATTGGGGCTCAGTAGTCTGCCTGACTATGGCCCTGCGACCCTCCCAGGCGTCGCTGCGTCCCCCCACTCCAGGCTATCGCCCAGCTTTGTGGTCCCTCAGCCTTGCCCAGCTGAGACCACACAGACAGAGCCTCCAGGCCTCTGTCCACAGGTACCACACTCCCCACTTTCTGACACTCTGGGAGGTGCTTTGTGCCAGGCTGATTACCTCCAGCTTCTCTCACCTGTGGTGGAACATGGGTGTGGGCCGAACTATCCACCCCTTCCTTGCCTCTAACCTGAGTGAGACCTGTCACTGTCTCACACTATATATACTTTACCCTTCTGTAGACTATTCCACATTGGACGGGCTAATACCTATTACTTGAGATCTTACTCAAAAACATGTGGATTATTACTAAACTGATATTTAAAGGCGTTAGCCCATCTTAGACAATGGGGGTATATCACTAGGATATGCCCTCATTGACTGATAGGTGCGCGTCCCACCTCTGGGACCCGCACCTACAATGAGAACGGAGTGGAGAAAGTAGAAATATTTAACCCTTGCAGTGGTCCACCGGGGCATTGCATATGTATGTAAACCCACTATTGCACCCTAACCGCCCATGCACCCTAAAGTAGTAGTACGTAAACCACTAATGTACCCTAAAGTAAGTGAATCCACTTTGCACCCTAAAGTATGAGAGCCACTTATTGAGCCCTAAGGTAGGTAAACCTTCTATACATGGATTATGTCATACAACCTCCCTGTTTGCATGTATTTAGCCAGCTTTCTGTCACATGAGAACGGTGAAGGGGATCAGCTAATGTAACATGCCAGAGTTATGTTACAAAACTCTTTTACCCCGCTACAACCTGTTAAGTGTATCTGCATTGTCATCCTGTGTGATTTAACATCACATTATCACAAATGTGCATATTCTAAGCCTGTTATATGTATTTGCTGTAATTTCTATGTACACCCGCAGGTGGCAGCAATGTTTAGTAGAGCTTTAGTTCAATTTAGCATATCTAAACTGGAATAGTACATTCCAGTTTAGCTCTCCCTCTGTGAGCAGAAGTTGGCTGGCCCATGTCCTGTCTCATGGGGAGGAAAGGAAGTTTCAGTTAGTGTGTGCCAGCCACCCCGGCTAGGTGAAGGCTGTGCTGTTAGGAGCTCCCAGAAAAAGGGATCCCAAGCCAGGACCTTGTCTCGGTTGAGACCAGAGATCATTCCCAGTCTGAGCCCTTCAGCCTCAGCTGGTTGACAAGCAAGAAGCCACCTCCAGATCTCCAGGATGAACCATTCCCTGTGAGCAGAACTGTGAGTTCTATCCAGGACCAGGAAGCCAAATTCCTCCTCAGCTAGTCAGTCCCATACACAGCAGAAGATAGACAGAGCAGAAGATATAGATTCCTGCCATATTCTCCAGGCACATAGTATAGGAGCAGAAGAGATATTGAGCCCTGCCATACATTGCCAATACCTGCTGGGACCCAAGGCTATTGCTGTACCTCATATGGATCAATGCTGCCTCCAGTAAAGACAAGTTGAATTATATTTCTGGATCTCATTCATTGCTACCAAGTTCCTCAATTACTCCTACTAGCAACACATTCATTTATTGCAAGTGAGCCAGGATCCAGGAGTCCAAGGTAGGAGACACCGTTGACACTATACTTACTGCTACACAGAGACATTACACCACTCTGGCATTCCTAACCTGGTACGTGAGTTGCAACACCTTAAAGGGCCCTGAGACTGTACCCTGCGCACGCTGCAATTGGCGTCACAAACAAAAACTATAGCCTTCTATACCCATATCCGTACCCACTGCATATTTTGGCGTCCGCGTAACCGTACCACGGTCCTGCTCATTGCACTAAGACCCTTTAAAAAGTGCACACTGTAAATCACACATGGTCAGATCGAGAAGGTCTGGACAACTTTCAGATGTTCTCCCAGCATGAATCCCTCACCAATCTAACTGTTATGTGATTCATTATTTTATCTCTTTTATTTCTGCACTGTGTCTGTTTGTTCTTTTTTGTCATCCTTTTGTAATCTTTTAGCACTGTACCTTTTTGTATATTAAATTGTAACATTTATAAATAGTTCCTTGCTGCTCTAAATGTACCCATAACCTCTAAATACTGTTTTGCTGTGTTACCATTGAAGGGCAGTGTGCTAGAGGTTTGCCTGTCATATGCCATTTGCCGTACTGATGGATGGTTGCAGCACTGTGTGTGGAGGTGTGGACGTGTTTGGGGGTTGCTTTACTCCTTGGTAGCCTAATTCGTAAGGCGACGGTGGAAGCGGAATTACCCCTTACAGTCACATTGAAGGTCACAGGTATTGTGAATACTAGTGTGCCCTAAGTGGCATACATCGTGTTACGTGTCTGCACAATCATGACAATTGTCCATAGCAACAAATCAGATTCCATCCTTTCATTTTCCTCAGCTCCTTAGGAAGCTAAAAGCATCAGACAGGTTGCTATGGGCAATCCAGGACTGAGCACGGTCGCGTGAATCAGCAAGTTGGTGGTGGTCTGAACACCAAGAACCCTGCTCATCATACGACAAGGATTTACATGCAAAAAGGTGACAGATGAGCTTTATAACCCATAGTAAGAGGGGCATTGCTAAGGGCTCAAAGGATCCGAGGCCCAAGCCCCAGTGCATATGGCCCAATTCTCTTTGTCCCCCCCCCCCCCCACACTCTAGCACTAAAGACATATTTTACTTGCTACATGGACACTACTAGTGTTGAGTGAAGCACACTCCGGATCACAGATCTGAAGTCGCTTCCTTCAAAACTATGTTTTAATGCTGCACGGAGACCCGTCAAATGCATGGGCTCCACCGAGGTGAAATTAGTTAAAGGGGTTGTCCGGGTTCAGAGCTGAACCCGGACATTCCTCCATTTTCCCCCCGGTAGCCCCCCGGCAGCATGAGATGCTCTGATGCTAGCCTCAGGGGGGATGCCTGGGTGAAAATAACGGTATGTCCGAGTTCAGCTCTGCCCCCATAGTGCCCCATTTAGTGCCCAAAGTCTTTAAACTGCCCCCCTGTGATGCCCAAAGTCCTCATAGTGTCTCCTGTAGTGTCCACAGTCCTTATTGTGCCCCCTGTAGTGTCCCCAGTCTTTATAGTACCCTCCTGTAGTTAGCCCAGTCCTCAAATTGCCCCCCCCCCCCCCCGTTGTGTCTACAGACCTTATAGTGGCCTCAGTACTTATAAGGCTCCCTCTAATGCTTACCAGTACTATTTTCAACAACAGACAAGGGGCGAAAAAAAAGATACCCGACTGCCAAGAGAGTGATGAGTTCCCTGCTTCTCCATTCAGGTGCTCATTTGAGGTCAACATGACATTATCGTGTGCCCGAGACCCGCCTGCACTACTTCCCATAGGACTGTGAGAGAGAATGGCAGGGGAAGAGCAATTGGATCCCGTATCCCTCTGCATTGATACAATTGTATCACCTACAGCCAGTACATTCGTGGCCTGGAACAAATTATCTGGGGCATAGGCCCGGAATGTTTTGATCTGGTGATGCCCCTGCTTAGTAACCACCAATACATCTATTTTTGGTGGACACGAACAGGCCTTAGACTAGGCTTACTCCTTTAAAAGGTCTGCCGTGCAGCAGAGAGCAGAAGCTTGGTTCTCACATGGCAGCCTTGCTCCTGCTCCAATGGATTACAGTCACTGTAAGTCTCCATCAATTGTAATTCTTCAAATCTGTTACTTCAGAGCACTGTTGACAAGCTGGCCGAAGAAGTTGCAGAGGATTCAGATGAAATTCAATTGCATCTTCCAGTTGGTGAGTCTCCTGCTGACAACTCCATCTCCCAAACTCCTACACTGGAAGACAAGCCAGAGGTCCCGGACATTAGACAAGAGTCTTTATGCCACCCCAGTGCATCGAAGGAGGGACTGCCCTGAGCTTGTATCTGCTTCGGATACCCAAGCCATGATCTATTCTCGTGTATATAAATACACGGCGGTGATAGAGATGTATTCAGGACCCAACAAGCCATTAGACCTCTATCATTAAGCCGAATAAAGCAGATGGGTTTTGGTCTGTCCAGGATCTTTAAGCGATGCTAGGGAGGCTCCCCCTAGCTCCCCCCCCCCCCCCCCCGACACCTGATGTTTTTATCCGTGTGCGGGGACCAGGAGCGGCGCTGGGAACGGGGACCGGGGTAAGTATATTCCATGTGGGGTGCCCGGCGCATGGGGGGACATCTTATACTCTCGGAGAACCCCTTCAAGGCTACTTTCACACTTGCGTTTGGTGCGGATCCGTCATGGATCTGCACAAACGCATCCGTTCAGATAATACAACCGCATGCATCTGTTCAGAACGGATCCGTTTGTATTATCTTTAACATTGCCAAACAGATCCGTCTTGAACACCATTGAAAGTCAATGGGGGACGGATCAGTTTTCTATTGTGCCAGATTGTGCCAGTGAAAACGGATCTGTCCCCATTGACTGACATTGTGTGTCAGGATGGATCAGTTTGGCTCAGTTTCGTCAGACGCAAGCAGCGTTTTGGTGTCCGCCTCTAAAGCGGAATGGAGGCAGAACGGAGCCAAACTGGTGCATTCTGACCGGATCCTTATCCATTCAGAATGCATCTCACAAACGGTAACCAAAACGCCAGTGTGAAAGTAGCCTAACACATAAATATTTTTAGTTCATCTTTTTTGGAGGTTTTTATTGCTATTTATTATTTTTTTTTTGTTCAAAGCCAATTTGTCTAATTTTTTTTGTGGGTAGATGTTTTACTGTTGCAGTGTCTAAGTAGTGTGCTTATTATTTCTGTTGTTCTGGTCTGGAGCAGAAATAATGAAGTGTAACATTTTAAAGGGGTTATCCAGGAAAAGATATTTATGACTTTTCCTCAGGCTATGTGATCAGTATCAGATCTGCAGGGGTATGACACCTGGGACCCCCAACGATCAGCTGTCAGAAGAGGCCTTGAGCACAGCATCCTCTTTCTAGGCTAGTGACGTCACGTTAATTGTTCACATGGCCTAGTTGCAGCTCAGTGCCATTCAAGTCAATGGGGCTGAGCTGCAATACCAAGCACTGCCACTATACGATGCACGGCGCAGTCCTTGGAAAGCTGCCGGGAGCCTGCATTGCTCACTAGAGCTGATCACCTGAAACAGCTGATTGTTGGGGGTGCCGGGACTTGAACCTGATGTGATAATGATGACCTATCCTGAGGAGAAGTCATAATTTTCTTTTCCAGGAGAACCCCTTTAAGCCCAAATTGAATATAATTAAACATATCCCATGGATATGTTTGTGTTATGTCTTGGTAGGAGGCTGGCATAGACAAAAATCCTGTTTACAGGAATTTTCTCTACCGCATTTCGTTATGAATCCTCAACTGAGGCCTCCATGCATGAGACATTATCCATACTTGCCTTCAAAATTCAGGTTCATTTGTGGGGGAGAAATATAGTAGTATGCAACATATGCCTGAAATCATTAGCGCCCGATGGGTGCAATGTAAATTTAATGTGTTGTAAGGGATCGTCTCTTTTCAGGGAGTCACACTCACAGATATCTCGCCAGACAACGGATTTTTCATGTCCAAACTGTGCATTTATTTTGGCACTCTTCTCATACAGGATAGTCCAGTTATACATCACTAGGTGGGATGAGGTTCCCGCACCGCCAACACTTAAAACACAAATAAACTCCTGCCCATCTAGGCACTACCTAAACAAAATACGTCCCGACCTCACTCGTAGAGCACAGTTCACACATGAACATCATATGTGGCTTCCCTCAGCCAACATCAATCCATCAGCCTCCAGGCTGTGGCAATTACAGTATCTTTTTGGGGGATTGTGGTCCAGTAGTCATCCCGACTCTAACCTAGTGACCCTTTTTCCGCAGGCGTCACTGCATCCCCCAAACTTTAGGCTACACCCTAGCCTTGTGGCCCATCAGCCTTGCTAACTGAGACCACACACCCAGAGCCTTAGCTTTACAAACAATCTTTCTTTCCCTCCTCAGACTGACACACTGGGAGGTGCTTTATGTCAGCCTGATTACAGCAGGCCTCACCTGCGATCACCTCAGGTGAAAGGAAAACATGCCCTGGAATTAGGGGGTTGATTGGGAGGTCCCACTGCCAATCCTACCATCCCAATCCAATAAAGAAAATAGCTTCAGCAACTAGGTTTGCTGAAGCCAGCGCCATCTTCCTGGACTTTACTTATCTCATCTAGGTGAAATATACACCCCTTTCCGGGCTTCACCAAACACATCGCTATTCATATGCCACATTAAACTGTTATGATACTATATTCCTCTGATAATACATAAAACTTTAATTTGGACCACAAGTGTAGAAGTAGGCCAAAGAAGTCAGGTGAATGGATGTTGATAATTTATCCTCTTGAAAAGTCATCAATCTGCCATATACCTGGTTAGGCTACTTTCCCACTGGCGTTTTGGCTTTCCATTTGTGAGATCCGTTCAGGGCTCTCATTAGCGGTCTAAAACGGATCAGTTTTGCCCTAATGCATTCTGAATGGAAAAGGATCCACTCAGAATGCATCAGTTTGCCTCCGATCAGTCTCCATTCCGCTCTGGAGGCGGCCACCAAAACGCTGCCTGCATCATTTGCTGTCCGCCTGACGAAGCGGAGCCAAACAGATCCGTCCTGGCACACAATGTAAGTTAATGGGGACGGAACCGTTTTCTCTGACACAATCTGGTACAATAGAAAATGGATCCGTCCCCCATTGACTTTAAATGGTGTTCAAGACGGATCCGTCATGGCAATAGAAGACATAATAAGACCGGATCCGTTCATGATGGATGCATGCGGTTGCATTATTGTAACGGAAGCGTCTTTGCAGATCCATGACGGATCCGCGAAAAAACGACGCTACTGTGAAAGTAGCCTTACCCGTCACGGTAATCCCACACATGAAATTTATGTTGGCCTTTTGATAGATAACGTACTATCAGGATGGAGGATCACTTGATAGTTTTGCAGTTTTCTGCTAACTCACACAAATACACTTATATGATCCATACGGTGCCATCCAATGTTCAATCATGAAATCACCGTACCAGCGCTAGTTCCATGGTAGTGAATAAGAGCAGTAATGCAGTTGGGATCTACAAGGACTGCACATTGGACTGAACTGTATGCTTTTGATGCAAAACAGCTGATACATGAGGTTGTGTTGATCAATGTTAAAAAGTTCTCTTAAATTCTCCAAAACAAGCAGTTTTTTAAATACCTGCGGCGGCTGAGGGGGAATGACGACTGAGGGGATCAAGTATGATTCCCACCGTTAGTCCAGCCATGCTGGGGGTCTGCAGAAAAGGTACCTATAGATGAACAAACCCATTAATATTATAAAGCAAAAAGCAGATCCAACAGTCACTAATAAGGAAATGTCTCCACCTGTCATTTTAGAGAGGATAAATGTGCTTTGTATGACAACTTTCCACATTTTATTTGGTGATTTACTATGTGATTATTATATCGTTTGTCCAGCATTTGTGTTCCCTGGAAACAATGTTCCAGCGAACACCTCACAACTAATCTTCCTTCATTGATCCCAAATGAGGTGCATTTCCTTGAAATAGATTTAATCCTATTACCTGTTATTCTTAACTGTTTACGTGCTTCAGTCTTTACCTCAAAAGGTTCACCAAAGGTAGTCTAAAGATGGCCATACACAATCAATAGCTGTCGGACAAACAATTGTTTGGTAGACAGCTATCTTTCCCGACTCCCCTATATATGTACTCAGTTCGGCTGAATGTGTATGTGTACTCACTGTGGAGAGAGGAGAAAGCTGCTGCAGTTTATCTCTTGGGAGAACAAAAGGATCAGGCAAAAATATTCATTTTGCCTGATTATTCTGTCCGTGACAACATCTGTCGGGGGAGAGTTGGAAGCTCCTTGTACCTGTTATACTGTTGGCTGAATCCACTGTTTAAAATAGTTATTTGCACTTACCACAAAAAGTTAGGGATATTTGGCTTTTGGGTGAAATTTATGAAAAATGTAGAAGTTCACGCTACAGTGGTAATATATCCTGAAAGTAGGGCATTTAAGTAGAAGCATGCAATGGTGATTTCCTCATCTCAAGCAATTTATTGAAACAAAAGCCATCACCAGTGGTGGGTATACCCTCACAAAAAATGTCAATGTCTCAATAACTTGTCATGTGGCCTTGAGCATCAATTACAGCTTGACAACAGCGTATCATGCTGTTCACAAGTTGAATCATTGAGAATTGAGGTTCTGGGGTATGGACTTACGAGTCTCTACATGGTTTCCATAGGTTTTTAATGGGATTCAAGTCTGGAGAAACTGCAGGCCACTCTATTTGAGGTGCCCCAGTCTCCAGCAGCCGTTCCCTAATGGTGAGACCTCGATGAGCTGGTGCATTGTTGTCCATGAAGATGAAATTAGGCCTGTGTTGTTCATGCAGAGGCACAATGACTGGATTAATGATGTTATTCAAGTAGTATGGACTTGTCACTGTACCATTCACAAAGTGTAGGGCAGTTTTGTATTGACTAGACACACCTGCCCACACCAACACCACCACAACCAAAAGATTATTTGGTGACAACAGTGGCTGATGCATAGCATTCTCCTTGAAGTCTCCAACATCCATGGCGGCCATCATTTCTGCTCAGCGTGAATTGACTTTCATCAGTGAACAGCACTGAGGCCCACTGGTCCCTCATCCAGTGTAGATGCTCCCTGGCCCATGCAAGATGATGACGCCTGCGTCTGGTGGTGTGGTCAGGTACCCTTGCAGGTCGTCTAGCACACAGAACACGCTGATGTGATTGGTTTTGAATGGTCTGACATGACACTTGGATACAGGGCCGGTGATACCATAAGGCAGACCAAGCGGCTGCCTTAGGGCGCACCCTGGGGGAGGGCGGAAAAATGTGGCATGGAGGGGGAGAAATGTGACATGGAGGGCTGATTTGACATAGGGGGGTGATTTGACATGGAGGGGGAAAAATGTGACATGGGGGGCATGATGGATGGGGGCTGATGGCTGACATGGGGGTTAATGGCTGACATGAGGGTCTGATGTCTGACATGGGGGTCTGATCTAAGGTCTGAATAACATTGGGGGTCTGATTGCTGGTCTGACCTGAGGTGTAATGGAAAATATTTTTTTTTCTTATTATCCTCCTCTAAAACCTAGGTGCGTCTTAGAGGGCAAAAAATACGGTCCTCAAACCAGCGATTGTCTGAAGCAGAGAAAAGATACCAGGACCACACAGAGGAGTAGCCAGCTGTTGCAGGGGAGCTGCGAGGGGGGGGGGGGGAGCGCCAAAATGTAGCTTCGCTTGTGTTGGCAAAAATCCTTGCACCGGCCCTGCTTGGATACCTATCACCTCCCTTAAATATGTCTGGAGTTGTGTGTCATTTATCATCCGGTTCCGCAGAGCATTATTCACAATGGGATGTGGCCAAAGGAGGTCTACTTCTGTGCCTTTCTGTGACTCTTCCAGTCTCTCTGTATCTCTGTTGCAACCTGCTGATGACACCCTGAGACAATCTAAGCTCAGTGGCCACTTCCGTCTGAGAGCATCCTATTCGTCACAAAGCACATTTCTTTGTAAGTAGTGGGCGCAATGACGGGGAACGGTTCATCCCTGATCACAGCATCTGATGTAAAAATGGAGGCCTTTCATGGGTTAAAAAAAATAATAATAATATTCACCTCATCAATTTTAATCGCGAAGAGGCCACCGCAACCTTCTTGATTGAAGATCCCACTCAAACCTTGTGCGTTGTGACGTCACGGCGCACGAGATTTTGTGCAGGATCGTCAATCAAGATGACCACAGTGGCCTCTTAGCGCTGAAACGGATGAGGTGAGTATGTATTTTTTTGTTGTTATGCCATTTCAGGGAAAATTGATTTGTTACCATGAAGCACGAGGAAATTTGGCTTCACAGCTAATCAAATTTTCCCTGAAATTCGGATCAAAGTCAATTTCGGATACTTCAATTCGTTCAACTCTACTGCTAGTATAAAGCTGGATCCACATGCAGCTTTTAGATCAGGTTTTCACAATGTTTTTGGTTACTGGTAGTCAGTAGCAGAATATGAAGTTCTATACAAACTTCTTGTTTTGTTTGTGGCATTTATTTTTTTGTTTCTGTTCACATTGCCTTTTTTTATAACAGAGCCATACCTCCCAACTTTTTGGACAGTCAAAGAGGGACACGTTTGGTTCATTGTTTGAAAAATCTATTTCTTGAATATTTATACACATCAATAGTTTTCTTTTACACAACAGGGCAAAAATGATCTGAATATATACATTTCTAAAATCCAAACTGCATCAAATGATGAAATAATAGACAAGGTGGGCTATAATATATCAATAGGAACCAGACAAACACTTTGTGGATCAATATTGTAAATGTAATAATGCAAATCTATACCTCAGCTCAAAAAGAGGGACATTTAAGGAAAAAAGAGAAACAGAGGGACTTGGGTCAAAAGTAGGGTCTGTCCCTCCAAAAAAAGGACACTTGGAGGCCCGACATAGTGCCCTGGAACAGGGGTATTTTGGACTATGGACATTTGTGGACATTTGCCACTATTGCTACTGTGCAAAGAAATTGAATTAACTACTTTACTGTACTTGGAAAGATTAAAGGGGTTCTGCAGTTTGTTTAAACTGATGATCTATCCTCTGGATAGATCATCAGCGTCTGATTGGCGGGGGTCCGACACCTCCAATCAGCTGTTTGAGAAGGCAGCAGCTCTCTAGCAGCGCCGCGGCCTTCTCACTGTTTACTGCAGGCCCAGTGACGTCACGACTAGTATCAATCGCCTGGGCGGAGATAAGCTCTGTTCACTTGAATGGAGCTTAGCCTTGCCGAGGCCAGTTGATAATAGTCGTGGCATCGCTAGGCCTGCGGTAAACAGTAAGAAGGCCGCGGCGCTCCTGGAGCGCCGCTGCCTTCTCAAACCGCTAATCGGGGGTGTCGGACCCCCGCCGATCAGACGCTGATGATCTATCCAGAGGATAGATAATCAGTTTAAACAAACTGCAGAACCCCTTTAAGGGTACTTTTACACTAGCGTTTTTCTTCTCCGGCACTGAGTTCCGTCAAAAGGGCTCAATGCCGGAAAAGAACTGATCAGGTGTATCCCCGTGCATTCATTTTGACTGATCAGGCAATAGAGAAAACCGTAGCATGCTATGGTTTTATCTCCGGCGTAAAAAACTGAAGACTTGCCTGAAAAAGGTGAAAAAAATAAATGCCGGATCCGTTTTGCTGGAAGACACTGACAAGACAGATCCAGCATTTCAATGCCTTTTTTTTTTGACTGATCAGGCATTTTTAAGACTGATCAGGATCCTGATCAGTCTTACTAATGCCATCAGTTGGTATATGCTTGCCGGATCACTCTGCCGCAAGTGTGAAAGTAGCCTAACTTACACTATGATTTATGCCATAAGTTAAACTTATACTGATGTATATTTTTGAAGTGCATATATTTTTTTTGGCCTGCAGAAAGGAACCAATGTTTAGAAGAAGAGACTTTGCCAGACTGCACGAGTGAGTAGAAGAAGACGCTGAAATGGTGATGGTGAAATGGTGATACTCTACCACAGACCAGTGTATTAGGGTCCATTTGACCAGTGGGCCAACCGCATTACTGAGCCTCAGACCCTCGATCACCAACCCTTTGGCCAGGGTAGCAGCCTTTTGAGAGAGAGAGAGAGAGAGAGAGAGAGAGAGAGGAAGAGCTAGCTTATGACTTTCCTGAGCACATAACCTTCTTCTGCCAAGGAGGAGACTAGAGAAGCCAGCTCAGAGCATTACCTGGATTGTTTTGCACTTGAGTTCCTCCAATAAAGAATCACACTGGTTTACTGCAAAACTGACTTTTTGCACTTATTTCCCATTGGGGTGCACCAGGCTATACCATCACTTCTAGAGAGAAGCAACCCAACGTAGCATAGGGCCACCCCAAACACAGCCACTACATATGCTCATTTGTTATATCATTTTCCATCCATATACACCTCAATTTTAACAAACACTGTAGCAAGAACAGGAACGGCCCATGTGACTCAATATGTAATTTTTGAAGCAGTTTTTTTAATGTCATAAAAACTCTGACATAGATTCACTAATCCTTTAGGTGAAGTAACCTCTAGACCTGCACCAGATTTATCACAGTGGCTCAGCTGGAATAATACCTTTGGTAGGGATAGACACTTTTCTCTGACTCTGTACCAACTATAGGTTGGCTTTCTTTGACACAGAATTTTTGGCCACAATTGTGGTGCAATTTTGAAGCGACATGGAACATCTTAAGCCATGGGCCTTTCACACAAAGCTCCACCCCTTTCAATAAGTCCTGGCCCCTTTTTTATCAACTCAGAAAAAAGTGTAGAAACCCTAGTTGTGCCAAATTGCCAAAACTGTGCTACTTTTTAGACAGATTTTAGGTGCAGACACACTGGGTCACTGTATATGAAGGGGACCCAAGGCTCAGTTACTCTGTTTGCCCTTGTGTTGTTGAGTATTAGGGTGCTTTCACGCATAGGTTTTCGCTAGCATTTTTCTGCACTGCTGTGGATTTTTGCTGTAGAAACGCTAGCTCCAGATGTTAGTGACTGGCATTTTGTCTTTCTGGTATCTTTTCAAAAACACAGCACGGGACATTTGTCAAGACTAGCATTCCCATACACCAGTACTGATCCCTCTGCGTGGGAGTGAGGCACATTTTTGGCAGTCCGCGTGCCAGAAACTGAAGTCTATGCCGCACTAAGCCCCATCCCCTGGCGTTAATCCCTGCCCCATTTCTAAAGTTACAAGAAGCTTGAAAAGTTGCAAATTATGGTGCACATATGGAGTGCACCATAATTTGCAACTTTTTTATGCCACTATTGTAAATGCCCCTCGGCATGCTGGAGCTCTTGCCATTTTTTTTTTTCCATTTTCACTTCACCTTCTCTAAAGGGGTGAATGGCACTGAATGCCATGAAAAAAACACTATTGGGCAACCACACTGCAAAAGACATATGAGTAAGCACAAATAAAAGTGGCAGAAAATGTAAATAGACAGAAAACCTCATGCTGTTATTCTGCCAGTGGTAAAGAAAAAGACACCAGTCCAAAATGTATGTGTGCACGGATCCTTATTGCGAAGTAGATAAAAAGACCCCTGTTATAGGTCTGTCGAAAAAATTCTCAATCCAGAGGTGTCATAAATAATCCAGTTTATTGGGGAGCTAAAGGGAACCTGTCACGTTGAACTTGGTATCTGAGCTGGAGGCAGTGTGTTATAGAGCAGAGGGAGCTGAGAAGATTGATATATAGTTTATGGAAAAAGATTCAGATAAACTTGTCATTTATAGATTTAAATCCTTTCTCCTTCTGGGCTTTGAAGTCAAGGAGTCGGTCCTATCAGTGATTGACAGCCTTTCCTCTATGACTGTGTATAGCTGCCAGTCACTGATAGGATCGCCTCCTGGACTTCGAAGCCAAGGAATATAAATGTATAAATTACAAGTTTTACTGAATGTTTTCTAATAAAACTTTACAAGCTCCCCCTGCTCTATGACATGCTGCCTGCAGATTAATTAGCATTTTCATGGTGACAGGTTCCCTTTAAAACATTAAAATACTGTTTGCATAAAATAGCTAGAGCATTATGTTATATGTATAACTATTATATATGTGTTAGATGTTGTACGTGATAGCGCTGTTCGAATGTCCCGGAGAAACGAAGAGCACAAGCCCGTTTTAGCACATAGTGATCGTCGTGAAAACAAAACCTATAATACTGTGGCGGAATTCTACCACATTTGGAATTTTTTTCCAGCTTTCCACTACATCTTATGCCCGTGATGGCTAACCTCCGGAACTCTAGCTGTGGTAAAACTACCACTCCCAGCATGCTCCATTCATTTCTATGGAGTTCTGAGACACAGCCAAGCAAGTGTGCATCTTGGAAGTTGTAGTCTTACCACAGCTGGAGTGCCGGAAGTTAGCCATCACGGTCCTATGCAATATTAAATGGTGCCATTAAAAATTACAACTTGTCACGCAAAAAGCCTCATATGGCTATGTGAACGGAAAAATAAAAAAGCTATGGCTCCAAGAAGGCAGGGAGTAAAAAACGAAAAAAACGAAAATTGCTCCACCAGCAAGGGGTTAACGGCAAGACAGCATTAGTAGTCCTTAAGTGACAGCAGAATTATATGGTTAACCCCATAAGGACCCGCGCCGTACATGTACGGCGCTGGTGGATGTGACTTAAGGACCAGCGCCGTACGGCTCACCCTATGAGCGCCTTTCTCTACCCTCTGGCCATCTTTCGCCCGATCAGCGGCAGGGGTCCGGCAGTCACTAATAGCCAGACCCCTGCTGTATGCACCGGTATCGGTGACAACACCAATGTCGGCGCATTAACCCTTGCACTGCCGCGGTCAGCACTGACCGTGGCACGTGCGGGATCCTGCTCGGTGTGCGGGGTGGCAATCGGGTCCTGCTGTGACAGGGGCCCAATGGCAGGGAAGGCAGCCCAATGCCTTCCGTGACAGCCTGTGAGATCCAGCCCCCTGGATCTCACAGGAAGCAGGCTGTAAGTGTATTACATTGAGTAAGGGTCCATTCAGACATCTGTAGTGTTTTGCGGTCCGCAAATAGCGGACCGCAAAACACTGACTCCGCACATGGCTATATAGAGGATTCCTATTCTTGTCCGCAGTTGCGGACAAGAATAGGACATGCTTTATTTTTTGTGGAACCGCAGACCGGAAGTTCGGGGCCGCGGATCGATCTGAAATGCGGATGCGGACAGCACACTGTGTGCTGTCCACATCTTTTCCGGCCCCATTGAAAACGAATGGGTCCACAGCCATTCCGCATAAATGCGGAACGGATCCGGACCATTCATTTGGACATGTGAATTGACCCTAATACACTTACAGCCAATGCATTACAATACAGAAGTATTGTAATGCATTGTAAAGGGGATCAGACCCACAAAAGTTGAAGTCTCAGAGTGGGACAAAAAAAAGTTAAAAAAGAAGTTAAAAAAATGAAGTTTTCCAAAAAAAATTAAAGTTTCAAGTAAAAAAAGCATCCTTTTCCCAAAATAAAGTAAAAAAAATTGTAAAAAAATAGGGAAAAAAAAGAAGAGTAGACATATTAGGTATCGCCGCGTCCGGCTCAATAAAAATATCACATTACCTAACTCCTCAGGTGAATACCGTCCAAAAAATAAAATAAAAACTGTGCTAAAAAAAAAAATTTTTGTCACCTTAAATCACTAAAAGTGCAACACCAAGAGATCAAAAAGGCGTATGCCCCCCAAAGTAGTACCAATCTAACTGTCACCTCATCCCACAAAAAATTAGCCCCTGCGTAAGACAATCGCCTTAAAAATAAAAAAAACTATGGCTCTCAGACTATGAATACACTAAAACATGAATTTGTTTTTGTTTCAAAAATGATATTATTGTGTAAAACTTTTAAATAAATAAAAAAAGTCTACATATTAGGTATTGCCACGTCCATAATGACCTGCTCTAAAAAAATATCACATGACCTAACCCTTCAGTTGAACACCCTAAAAAAAAAAGTGTCAAAAAAGCAATTTTCTGTCACCTTACATCACAAAAAGTGTAATACCAAGCAATCAAAAAGTCATAGGCACCACAAAATTACAACATTCAAACCGTCATCTCATCCCGAATAAAATGAGACCCTACCTAAGACAATCGCCCAAAAAATAAAAATAAACTATGGCTCTCAGACTATGGAGACACTAAAACATGATTTTTTTTTGTTTCAAAAATGCTGTTATTGCGTAAAACTTAAAGAAATAAAAAAGTATACATATTAGGTATCTCCGCGTCCATAAGAACCTGCTGTATAAAAATATCACATGATCTAACCCCTCAGATGAACACCATAAAAAAAATAATTAAATAAATGTATGACAAAAAAGCCATTTTTGTCACCGTACATCACAAAAAGTGTAATACCAAGCGATCAAAAAGTCATATGCACCCTAAAATAGTATCAATCAAACCGTCATCTCATACCCAAAAAAATGAGGCCCCACATAAGACAGTCGCCCCCCAAAAAAAAATGGCTTTCAGAATATGGAGAAACAAAAAATTTTTTTTTACAAAAATGTTTTATTATGTAAAACTGAAACAAACAACCCAAAAAAGTAGTCATATTTGGTATTTTCGCATCTGTAACAAGCTGCTCTATAAAAATACCACATGATTACAACCTGAATATTGTAAATAACAAAAAAATAAAAACGGTGCCAAAACAACTATTTTTTGTTATCTTGCCTCACAAAAAGTGTAAGATAGAGCAACCAAAAGTCATATGTACCCTAAAATAGTACCAACAAAACTGCCACCTTATCCCGTAGTTTTCAAAATAGGGTATTTTTTGGAGTTTCTACTCTAGGGGTGCATCAGGGGGTCTTTAAAATGTGACATGGCAACTTAAAATTATTCCAGTGAAATCTGCCCTCCAAAAACCATATGGCCTTCCTTTCTTTCTGCTCCCTGCCGTGTGCCCGTACAGCAGTTTACGACCACATATGGGGTGTTTCTGTAAACTACAGAATCAGGGCAATAAATATTAAGTTTTCTTTGGTGGTAACCCTTGTTTTGTTACTAGAAAAAAGTGAAATTCTGAAATTTCATGTACATTTTCCTTTAATTCTTGTGGAACAGCTAAAGGGTTACCAAAGTTTGTAAAATCAGGTATGAATACGCTTAGGGGTGTATTTTCCCAAATGTGGTCACTTTTTTGGAGTTTCTACTCTAGCGGGTGAATCAGGGGGTCTGTAAATGTGACATGGCAATTTAAAATTATCCCAGTGAAATCTGCCTTCTAAAAACCATATGGCGTTCCTTTCCTTCTGCGCCCTGCCGTGTGCCTGTACAGCAGTTTACGACCACATATGGGGTGTTTCTGTAAATTACAGAATCAGGGTAATAAATATTGAGTTTGTCTGTTAACCCTTGCTTTGTTAGCGGAATTGTTTTTATTAAAATGGAAAATCTGGGGGGCGTGGCCTGCGCTTGAAGGAGATGGCCGCTTGAGCTCACAGCTCTCTCCAGCCATAACGGAATTAGCGACTAAACCCCAGCAAACGGTGCCTTAATCTAGCGTCTTGGTCCGTGATTGAAGAGCCAGGATGCCTAAGAGAAGGAAGACTATCGCAGGACCGAAGAAAATCTCGGACTTTTACTTTTCACAGCAACATGACTCGGCGCGGGAAGGAGCGGTCTCACCTGCTTCTTCCTTTACATCCGAACCTGCGCCAGGCATACGAGATGAGGAGTCCTCTACCAGGAGACGAAGTGGATCGGAGCCTCGGTCCCTTCCTGCACCAGCAGGTAATCAAAGACGGTCTCCAGTGCACGCGGGGGGGCACGATGCGGCACAGGGCGGCAGCCATTTTGATAGCACTAACGGGCCGCGATCACCAGCCCTGCATAATACCTCGGGGCAGCGAGAAGCAATAGAAGGGGAGATCACAGCTCTTCTAGCCCCACAACCCGGCTGCGTATTTGAAGATATGCCTGCCTCGGAACAGGCGGTTACTGAAGTCTCACTTAAGAACATGCTCCAGGCGTTTAAACATTCTCTACATTCATCTATGAGAGACATTGTTCTACCGCTTAAATCAGCTATATCTGAAGTGGAGAACAGAGTTGAGCATATTGAGACTAAAACGGGAGAACTAGTCTCATCACATAATGAGCTCATTGATGCACATTACAGTTTAGAGGAGGAGGTCAAAATGATGCAATCCAAAATGGCCGATCTGGAAGATAGATCGCGCCGCAACAATCTTAAACTCAGAGGAGTTCCTGAAGCAATTCCTCCAGCAGATTTACCATCATATCTGCAAGAGCTCATAAAAATCCTCCTGCCTCAGTCTTTGCCATCAGATCTTATCATAGATAGGATACACAGAATTGCAAAACCTGCATTTCTAGCTGAATCTGTGCCAAGGGATGTGCTTGCACGTGTGCATTTCTTTCATGTGAAAGAACGTCTACTTCAAGCTGCCAGAAATCAGGTCCCATTACCTGAGCCTTATAGCAAAGTTACTCTCTACTCAGATTTATCTGCAGCAACCCTGCGGCAACGCAGAGAATTTCTACCAATCACTACGGCCCTGAAAGAGAATAATATTCTGTATAGATGGGGCTTTCCTACACGCCTAATTATCAAATATAACAAAGATCTGCATGTGATTAAGACTCTTGCCGAAGGTACTAAACTTCTCCAGGATCTCCGGATCAAAGCATCGGCGGAAATAAAGAGAAGACCTTCTCCGCGGCATGCAGTGCAAGATTGGCGCCGTGCACCGGATTGATGGAGTGCACTCACCGGCACGCCTACACATCCATGTTATTGGTTGGGGAGAACCTGTTGTGAGTTCGAGTTGAACTTTCCCCTTACCTTTTGGGATGGAAAATGAGGACATTAACTCAACCCATCCTTGTTACCTGATAAGTGTTAATGCAGATCTTCCTCTGCAACGTAAGCGTTTTGTCAAGATACAGAAACGTAACGGCAGAGACTTTGCTTTTCTTTTTGCTTTTCTTTTTGCTTTTTTTGTTGCTACTTGTTCAACAGGTTTTATCTTTTTGTCTGTTCTAGCAGTGGGTAAGAGATCAGTGAAATTTAGTCTGAAAATGCGGTATAGGTGGAAAGTCATTGCTGTGGGTTTGGAATCTCCGGACATCCTATGGTATCAATTAACCCTTAGGTATTGGAATGGTGCTGCACGTAACAGCTCTTAATGTAAATGGGCTGAATAGTCCATATAAGCGGAAGCAAATGTGGACTGAGGCAATAAACCAGAAAAGCGATATTTTTTGTGCAGTTGAAACACACATTCTGCTTAAAGATGCACACCGCATACGGAACAGGGGATTTCCGGAAGTGTTCCAATCCCACTACTCTACTAAGTCTAGGGGGGTCTTGATTGCAGTCCGTAATACTGTAGCATTTAAATTGATAGACCAATGCACGGATGACCAAGGTAGATTTGTAATTATTATATGCTCCCTTAACAATGTTATATACACTATAGCTGCGATATATGCGCCAAATAAATACCCGATACGCTTTTATACGAAAATGATGACCCGTATAAATAAATTGAAGCAAGGTAAACTCCTTGTTTTAGGAGACTTTAATTGCATAATAAACCCCCAGCTAGACACGACGACACCCTCTAGATATACTTCCAATAACTCCCTAAGGTCGCTGATATGGCAGGAAGGTTTATATGATGTTTGGAGGGTACTACATGAGTCGGAAAGGGACTACTCGTTTCACTCGGCATCACATAACAGCTACTCTAGAATTGATATCATATTAGCCGACAAGGAGGTGCTCCTCCAGACCACCCAAGCTTCTATTGGCCTAATATCATGGTCAGACCATGCCCCAATTAGCATTATATTGGAGGAAAGTTATAGGACCGCGCCAGCTTCAGTATGGCGGTGTAATTCTTTCCTCTTGAATGACCCATCATCAAAAAAAGCTATTGAACAGGATGTTAAAACATATTTTGAACTTAACCATAATTCAGTTAGTGACCCGTTTTGTCTCTGGAACGCACACAAAGCGGTTATCAGAGGGTCCTTTATCAAATTGAATCACTCAGTGAAGAAACTGAGATCCCAAAAACTGAAGTTATTGACCCAAGAAATACAGAAACTTGAATCTCAGAATAAAGTCCTTCAAACGACAGCTCTTCAGACGCAATTACATACTCTTCGGTTGCAACTGAGAGATCACTTATTGGCGGATTACAATAAACAATTATTTTACACTAAAGCGCGTTATTATTCACAAAACAATAAGGCGGGGAAGTTATTAGCTAATAGGCTTAAACAACAGATTCAGAAATCCCGAATCCCTTATTTAATAGACCAACATACGACAGCAAAAATATCACATCCTACAAAAATTGCAGAGCAATTTAGACGTTATTATGAATCCTTATATAACTTAAAAGAGGATCCACTTACTACTCAGCCTTCTCCAGAGGATATTCAGTCCTTTTTACAAAAAGCTAATCTCCCATCCCTCACTAATGAACAATTAGTCACTTTAAACGAAGCAATCTCAGTGAACGAGGTAACTTCAGCCATACGTAGTCTACCAGCGGGTAAATCGCCAGGGCCAGATGGACTAACAGGAGAATATTACAAATCGTTTACCCATCTACTGGCGGAACATCTCCAGGTGGTTTACCAGCGGGCTATGGATACGGGCTCATTTCCGCGAGAAAATCAGGAAGCTTTAGTGGTTACTTTGCCCAAACCAGGTAAAGAACCTGATAAGCCTCAGAACTTTAGGCCTATATCTTTACTGAATATAGACCTGAAGGTATATGCCAAGATTTTGTCTGTGAGAATGGCTCCCTTATTACTGAACCTTATACATGAGGATCAAGTGGGTTTTGTTAAGACTAGACAGGCATTCGATAACACCAGGAGAGTGCTAAATGTATTGCATTACGTCACATCTTCCAAAATTCCATCTTTGATGGTATCCTTGGACGCCGAGAAGGCGTTTGACCGTATTGGATGGTCGTACGCCTTCTCGGTACTATCTCGCTTCGGGTTTAAAGATGGAATACTACAAGCTATTAGAGCGTTATATTCGGCACCCTCAGCCAGAGTACTAACTAATGGCACACTATCGGATAAATTCGATATCACAAATGGTACACGCCAAGGCTGTCCGCTCTCACCATTAATATTTGTCCTTTGCATGGAACCATTGGCTACCCTCCTGAGATCCGACCCAGATGTCAAAGGGATAAATATCCGTGACCGGGAACACACTATCTCCCTTTATGCTGACGATGTAATTTTGACCTTAGCAGATCCTGAACTATCGCTGGCCAAATCCCTGGAATGGATTAAACAATTCGGGCACATATCTTTATATAAACTTAATACTTCAAAATCTCAAGCTATGCCGTTAGGTCTCACATCCCCTCTTATAGAACGGTTAAAATCCCAGTTCCATCTAGATTGGCAAACTGAAACCATTGGTTATCTAGGGACGAAAATTACCTCCACGTTCAAACAACTATATAAATATAACTATCTGCCTATGCTATCCAATATCAAGGAGGAATCAGCCCGATTATCTAAATGCGAGATCTCGTGGACAGGAAGAATAGCGGCCTTTAAAATGCTACTGTTGCCAAAGCTGTTATACCTGTTTCGTACAGTACCTATTAAAGTACCGGCAAAATTTTTCGCGGATCTCCAAAAGTGTATATCCCGGCTTATATGGGCAGATCGCAAACCTAGGATTAAGTATTCTTTATTAACTAAACATAAAGTATATGGGGGATTGGGTGTCCCCAATTTGAGGGCATATTACATAGCTTCGCAAGTAGAAATGATTGCCAAATGGAAAAGCGAGGGGGTTACAAATTGGATACATATAGAGAATAGCCTTGTATCTCCGTTGACACTACACGCCCTTACTTTTGTAGACAGGGACATAACGCCCGAATTCCCGCTAATTTCTCCTCTGACGCGAACCACAATGCAGTGTTGGAAGGAATTCCATAGAACTGTGGATGGGAAGGACCAGGTTTCTTGGGAGTCAGTGCCACTGCAATATTTGAATATACACATCAGAGACTTGGATCTCGCTAACTGGATAAGGGGAGGTATCTCATGTGTATCTCAGCTGTATGATAATGAAATTTTGCAAACTTTTGAACAGCTAGTGCGGACATACCATATTCCTAATGCTGACTTTTTTAAATACTTACGAATACGGCATTTCCTCAGCACTCATCCCAAAGGAGTTAGCATTGGAGATACCAAAGTAACGTCTATCCATAAACTTAAATCTAAAATTATGAGATATGCTTATGGCCTAATAGACTCCCAATTTTGCTTCCAGAAATCTCAACCGTTTCTACGGTGGGAAGATGATATTGGACGTACCTTTGATGCTAAACAATGGGAATCTGCTCTCAAATTAGTTCAATTGGCTTGCAAATGCAGTACACACTATGAGGCTGCTATGAAAACATACTTACATTGGTATATGACACCTGACAGGTTACACAAAATTTACCCTACAACATCACAGTTGTGTTGGAGACAATGTGGCCAAAAGGGCACATTACTACACACTTTATGGGACTGTCCTGTTATTCGGAAATATTGGGAGGAGATATTTCGTATCCTGTCTTCCACTGTGGGAGTGACAATTCCTAATAAGGCTTATATTGCACTACTATATTTGGATCTAGAAAAACTGCCTCCAAGCAGTAGAATACTGGCATGCAAGATCCTAGTTTTGGCCAAATTGGTCATCGCCAGACATTGGAAGGATACGGTGGCTCCTGCAGTGGAGGAGACAATATCAGCTATAAATACTACCTGGAAATATGAAAGAGCGTTAACCCCTTCTATTTTCTCAACGAAATATTTCGATGCAATTTGGCACTTATGGTCTATTAGTACATTTAGTACATTTACTATGTAACCCTACAATTGGATATACGCAGCTTTGACTGGAAGTTTACAGAGATGTGTCATGCACAAGACATATAAGTGATATACCGTACACAATAGCTTATTGATCTCACTGCTGTTGTTTTAGTTGACCTTTCTTTTCGTCCTTCTGTGTTTTGTTTTCCTTTTCTTTTACTTCTTGGTTTGTGTTTATGATTTTCCTTTAAAATTACACCGGAAGCTATTTACACCAGGGTGCCATAGAGTACGCTTACTAGAGATATGGTAAGAGTTATATTTTCTAGGCCAAGGTGTTTAATTATTGTCAGAGTGTTACCTAGGTCACACATCAGTGGCCGCAAACACTTGTATGGGAGAATGCCAGGTTGTTTGCATCCTAAGGGATGCCCTGGATTCTAGCTATATTGTGAATAGTATGCCTTGCTTTGATATGTGCAGTCTACTTATGCGATACTGGTGTTCCTGTTGATTTTGCAATGAAAGCGGCTGTGCCCGCTACTTTTGCTGTATTCATGTGTAAAAACCTAATAAAAAACTATTGGATCTAAAATGGAAAATCTGCCAAAAATGTGAAATTCTGAAATTTCATCTACATTTCCCTTTAATTCTTATGGAACACCTAAAGGGTTAACAAAGTTTGTAAAATCAGTTTTCAATACCTTGAGGGGTGTAGTTTCCAAAATAGGGGCCATTTATGGGTGGTTTTTATTATGTAAGCCTCACAAAGTGACTTCAGACCTGAACTGGTCCTTAAAGTGGGTTTTGGATATTTTCTGAAAAATTTCAAGATTTGCTTCTAAACTTCTAAGCCTTTTAACATCCCAAAAAATAAAATATAAGTTACAAAATGATCCAAACATGAAGTAGACATATGGGAAATGTAAAGTAATAACTATTTTAGGAGGCATCACTATCTGTTTTAAAAGCAGAGAAACTGAAATTTTGAAAATTGCGAATGTTTCCAAAGTTTTTGCAAATTTTGTATTTTTTTTATAAATAAAAATGAAATATTTTGACTCAAGCTTATCACTGTCATGAAGTACAATATGTGATGAGAAAACGATCTCAGAATGGCTTGGATAAGTAAAAGCATTTTAAAGTTATCACCACATAAAGTGACACATGTCAGATTTGCAAAATACGACCTGGTCCTTAAAGGGGTTCTGCACTTTTATTTAACTGATGATCTATCCTCTGGATAGATCATCAGCTTCTGATTGGCGGGGGTCCGACACCCGGGACCCCCGCCGATCAGCTGTTTGAGAAGGCAGCGGCGCTCCAGCAGCGCCGCTGCCTTCTCACTGTTTACCGCCGGGCCGCCCGCCCACTGACGTCACGACTTGCATCAACTAGAGTGGGCGCGGCTAAGCTCCATTCAAGTGAACAGAGCTTAGCCGCGCCCACTCTAGTTGATACAAGTCGTGACGTCAGTGGGCGGGCGGCCCGGCGGTAAACAGTGAGAAGGCCGCTGCGCTGCTGGAGCGCTGCTGCCTTCTCAAACAGCTGATCGGCAGGGGTCCCGGGTGTCGGACCCCCGCCGATCAGAAGCTGATGATCTATCCAGAGAATAGATCATCAGTTAAATGAAGGTGCAGAACCCCTTTAAGGTGAAAAATGGCAGTGTCCTGAAAGGGGTTAATGGTAAATGCACGGCTGCTGGTGGTAAACACCTTGTTAAAAAAAAGAAATGGACTTATTATTTTTTTAAGATTTTTTTTATTTTAAATAGTCTGAAAAATGTTTGCCTGCTGGTGTGTCTACACACACACACACACACACACACACACACACCATCTGGGGTCATGTGATCATCCTTCATGTTTTCCGACATCTGATCTGAAACATGTCACATGCCATTTTGAGAAATTCAGAAACAATTTGTCAAAAATTCAAATTCGGAGTTGAACAGAATTTTTTGAATATTTGGATTGAATTTAATTAGTTTAGATTCGCTCATTTCTAAAAAGGAGACAATTTAAACAGGGATCTGACCATCTCCTAACCTCCAGGAATCCTGAAGAAGCATTGGATTTTTCAGTTTCACTGGAAGATCTGCAATGAGCAGGATATGGGTTAACACTGACGCCACTTATGCAGTGGTCCAGGATACGTGTTGTTAAAGTTCTGTATTTGTCGTGACGCCAATTGCAGCGTGCACAGGGTACTACCCCAGGGCCCTTCCAAGGTTTTATAACGCATGTCCCAGATTAGAAATGCAGAGTGGTGTAATGGCTTATAAGGTCTCTATAGGGTGGGGATAATTGTGTCAACGGTGTCTCCTACCTGGGTACGGCTGGACTCCTGGCTCACTTGCAATAATTTTGAGTGTAGTGATAGTAGGAGTAATAGAGGAATTTTGCCGCAGAAATAATGTCCAGACCTTTAGGTGAAGTTCAAACGTTTCTTCACTGAAGATAACTTGTATCCAAGCAGTATACAGCTTTGGTCTCTGGTCCCAGCAGGTTTTGGCAATCATTGGCAGGAATAAATACTTCTGCTTTATATGTGCGGAGCTTGCAGGATAAGACGTCTGCTTGGTAGCTCTGTAACTGTGGCAGGAATTAATCTTCTGCACTTCTCTGTAACTTCTGCTTTGTGGGGACTGACTAGCTGAGAAGGAATGGCTTCTCCTAGGTCTCTGGACTTGACTCACAGATAGTTTCTCAGGGGATGCTTTCTTCCTTGAACTCTGGAGGTTGTCTGTAGCTTTCTGCTTTCTTTTCATCCAGTTGAGCTGCAGGGCTCAGACTGGGAATATGATCAGGTCTCATCCGAGACAAGATCCTTGCTGTCTTCCCTATGCAGGGGATCTCCTCACACACACACCCTACTCCTAGCAAGGGGTACGCTACACTGACCCTAACTTCCTTCTCCACCCATGCTGCAGGATGTGGGAACTGTCCACACCTCCACAGAGAGGGAGCTAAGCTGGAATAATCCATTCCAGCTTAGATACACTAAACTAGGACTTGTACCTGGCCAATGCATTGCTGCCACCTGCTGGTCAACCTGGAAAATTACAAGGAAATGGAATTTAACATAGGTTTTACATGCACATTTGTGGAGACATAATATGAATGACATCTGATGACAATATACAAGCTCTTAGAAGATAGTAGCGGGGTAGAGGCGTGTAGTAACACAACTCTGGGGTGTTACAGATCTCTAATAATTCTCAATGGGAAAAAACTATTTTTCTACCTCATCATAAAATGTGACTTACCTCTTATTTATTCAACATTTATTCAGCCTGTCTTGTTATACATGTCCAATAAATATATATATATTTTATATTAGGAGATGCCACATTTCTGCTTAGGTATTTGTAGTCTCTTTAATGAGATCCTGTGTAACCGTCATCTCCAGATGAAATCTAGGAGCAAAGATTCCAAATCCTAAATACCTTTATTCTCAATATGAAACTGAGGGAGTCATTTACTAATCTGAAATACTCTTAAATTGTGCATATTTCAGGCGCAGATGGTGCCGCTATCCGCGACTTCTCCCGACTCACGCCAGGTCTAAAATTGTGGGTGTGGCGTGGGCAGGGAAGGGGATGGGCCGATAGACCTGTCTCATTTACAATTTTCTACGCCTGGTTTAGGCAGCAAGGTTTTTTTTCTCCCTGGGTGTGACGCTGTGCGCTGCGATTGGACAGCGCTATAGCCAGGGGAGAAGGAGACGCCCACAGAGAAAGACTGCGTCTCCTCCCCATTGCTCCAATGCTCAGTATTAGCATACTGAGCGGGGAAAATATTGGGGGGCACAGCGCAGCGTAGGAGTGCTATTTTAACAAAACAGGCAAGGTGGTAGCATCAGTGGGGGTTACCCCGCAAGTACAGGTACTTATCTCAATTAATAAAATCCGGTGTCAAGTGTCAATTTAAAGTTTGCTGCAACAGTGTATTTAGCACATTAAAGCACATCCATCAGCAGATTTGTATCTATAACACAGGCTGACCTGTTACATGTGCACTTGGCAGCAGAAGACCTCTGTGTTGGTCCCATGTTCATATGTGTCCGCATTGCTGAGAAAATGATGTTTTAATATATGCAAATAAGCCTCTAGGAGCAACGGGGGCGTTACCATTACACCTAAAGGTTCTGCTCTCTCTGCAACTGCTGTGCCCTCTCCACTTTGGTTGCCAGTATCTGACTGGTGGGAGTCTGACACCTTGCACCACTGCAATTACATGCGCTGCCGCTAAAAGAAAGTGTACAGTTAAACTTTGAAGAGTATGCAGCACTCATACTAGTTGGGCAACTCCTTTAAACAACCGATCTGCTGGCATGTCAGGACTCTGACCCCCACCGATCAGATATTGATGACGTATCCTAAGGCTAGGTTATTAATATTATATCACTGCACAACCCCCTTAAAGGTTTTTTTAGAACTTACATATTGCTAACCTATCTTTAGGAGAGGTCATTACTATACAGTTTGTGAGGGTCCTGAGTTTTGGCTTCTAGTGGCTGTGCTTGGTATCGCAGCCAAGGCCAAGTCACTAAAAGGGGTTGTCCGGGTTCAGAGCTGAACCCGGACATACCCATATTTTCACCTAGGCAGCCCCCTTGATGCTGGCATCGGAGCATCTCATGCTCCGATGCGCTCCCTTGCCAACCGCTAGATCGCGCTTTACTGGCTAGGGCAGCGCTAAAGGCCGCCCATCAGTGTCGGTGACGTCACTGGGCTTCCTAGCAGCCCCATGGAGACCCCCAGGTACGTCACCGGAACTTTGCCCAGCGCGATTTAGCGCAGGGCAAAGGAGAGCATCGGAGCATGAACTGCTCAGAGGCTCAAGTCAGGGGACTGCCTGGGCGAAAATGGAGCTACGTCTGGGTTCAGCTCTGAACCCGGACAACCCCTTTAAATGGGCCTGAGCTGCGCCTAGGCCATGTGATTAATGAACGTAATGTCACTGGTCCAGGAAGTGGCCACAGTGTTCAATGGAGTGTTGCAGCCTCTTCAAACAGTAAGAGTGCTGGGCGTCAGACCCCTACTAATCAGATGTGGATGACCTATGCTCAGGATAGGTTATCAATATCTTACTCCCCCAAAAAAACCTTTTTAAGTGTCAGGCTGACATTTGCTGCATCTATACTTGCCATCTAAAATTACATAAACCTGACTGACCCCATCAATGGCATCTATTGGGAACTGTTCACATCCATAACTTTTACTCACATTATCCTATATCCAAAATGAGATTTTAAAAACTTGCTGGTTGACTTTCTAGACTCTATGCACACATCCAAAGAAAGTTTCTAGGACTAAGAGCTCCAGCTTGAAACGCGTCAGTAGAAGCGACGGTTTTATTCATTGTCTTTTGGAAATAAAGCTACAAGTCTTAGCGGTCCATGCAGAGTGCTGGATTTGTTCATTTTGGATTAATTGGTGCCTCACACACATTTCCGTGCACGTGAGCGGGGAGTGGAATATGCAAGCGCGGTACGCTGACGACCACATGTTTCTTTTGACATATCCGTAGAACGACACCAGGAGAACACTTATTTGGTTAACGTGTCGCATTAAATGATCCAATTTCTTCTTAATCCACATTTAAATTACAGATGATCGTAGATATCTAAAACGACCTATTTGTGGGCACTGTTTGGCCGGTTTATGGAAATGAACATAGTGTCAATACCATTAATCATCTGCGATGTGTGTGCTTTGGATTATACAATTTACCGGAGATTAAGAATGAATGGTTTGATTTTCTAGTGTAGAAATTATCGATCCCTTATGTCGACAGCTTTGGTTGTGTTCTTCCATGTATTTTTGGAACAGACGTACAGTAGTTACGGAAGTAATCAGATAGGCAAGACTAGAGTGGGCAGGGTAATTACATCCAATGCCCCTGGGTATATATACCTGGTAATTCTGTGGTTTAGATGGGTAAGTACTTTGTAGCTCACATCCTGACAAAGCGGCACACAGGTTGGTGAATCTTTTCTTGATACTAAGAAATATTAGAATTAATTTTACACACTGTATAATTGTGCTTGTGGAACCTATGTGGACATTATAGTGATACACTGCTGCCTTAAAAGCTATGGTCACCCTTTTAGCCATTTTTTAAAGGGGTTTTCTGAGATTTTCTTACTGAAGACCTATCCTCGGGATAGGTCATCAGTATATGATCGGTGGGGGTCCAACACCCAGGACCCCTGCCGATCAGCTGTTCGAGAAGGCATTGTCTCTCCTGTTAGCGCCACAGCTTTCTCTCTTCTTTTCCTAGGCCAAGTGATGGCACGTTCATGTATCATGTGTCCCAGGAGCAGCTCAGCCCCATTCAAGAGGATAGCTCATCAGTAAAAAAATCCTGGAAAATCCTTATAATTGATTGCAGCTAAGCTCCACTGAAGTGTACCACGCTTTACTAATCCTATACAACCCCAGTATTACTCTTCTACACACAGTAATGGATATCTTTGTTTTACTGGCAGTGAGAAGATGGCACGTTTACTGACCTCCTTGATGGTGATGACAATCTTTGCCTTCGCCTCTCCTTTTCCAGACCGGTGAGAGGTTTTCTGATTATTGGTGGATCATTTACATAATCATTTATTGTGCATATACTTATATAGTATCCTTGCCTAGAGGTACTCTAGGGAATATATTTTAGTATTTTTATACTTTTGATTTAGGCAACAGAAAGAATAGTATCACTTATGGCCAACTAGCCAACTGGTACTGAAAAAAGACAGGGAGTGAATTGAATTGAATGTCCATATTTTCCCCATGTTGTTATGTCCAACTATTAGTGCTGAGTACCATATATATATATATTTATTTTTAAATTTTTTCTGTGGAAATAGGGCAGCACTCCTTCAATGATGCAGTCCGGGTGTCCGTGTTCAACCCTTGATTATGGGTGTAGATATACGCTGAAGAAATCCACGGCATAAATGTGTATTTATTCACACATGTCAAAACAGCTTGTTTTGGTCCTCTCGCAGGCTGTTTTGACATGTGTGAATAAATACACATTTTTTTCACTTTGTATAAAGGAGTGCCGTGGATTTCTTCAGTGTATATATATATATATATATATATATATATATATATATATAGTAATATATTGTTATATATCTTTACATGAATTAGATCTCTTTTTTGTTGCAGAGACCCAGATTCCTGCTATAGCAAGCTAAATAATTGAATACTTGCTGCATGCAGTGACCACTAGAGGGAGCTCTGGAGCTTACTACTAGTTGTTATTCAGCTTTAAAGGGATTCTGTCACCTCTCATAACCCAAATTCGGATTTTAAACCAGTCATGCTTCACAGCTTACCTTGAATCGGCTGTGCTGTTCTATATTGTAATCCGTCCAGTAGTTTTGCAGAAAAACGACTTTTATAATTATGCAAATTAACCCTGAAGGTGCCCAGAGGGGCGTTATGTTCCCCTTTGTGTGCCCAGTAACGCCCCCCTGCAGTGCCCAAAACGCCTTCCTCCAGAATCCCTAACCGCCCACAGCGTCTCATCCCTCTCCTCCCCCTCTCTGACGGCCGAGTGAAGTCTCGCGCAGACGACGCAGTACCCACTGAGGGCTGAGCCAGCTGGAGACTGAGGGCAGGAGCTTCATCCTCGTCACTGGGCATGCGCCGAGCCCAGTGCCGTCCGATGCTCGCTCTTCCCTCAGTCTCCAGCAAATCGCACTGGCTCAGCCCTCAGTGGGTACTGCGTCTGCGCGAGACTTCACTCAGCCGTCAGAGAGGGGGAGGAGAGGGATGAGACGCTGTGGGCGGTTAGGGATTCAGGAGGAAGGCGTTTTGGGCACTGCAGGGAGGCGTTACTGGGCACACAAAGGGGAACATAACGCCCCTCTGGGCACCTTCAGGGTTAATTTGCATAATTATAAAAGTCGTTTTTCTGCAAAACTACTGGACGGATTACAATATAGAACAGCAAAGCCGATTCAAGGTAATCTGTGGAGCATGACTGGTTTAAAATCCGAATTTGGGTTATGAGAGGTGACAGAATCCCTTTAAAAAGCTTCTGTCACCCCACAAAAGTCATTTTTTTTTTTGGATAGTTACATTACTTATAGCGCGATATAGGAGAATATAATGTTGTCACTTACTTTCATGCGGCCGTTTCTTTAGAAAACAAAGTTTTACAATATGTAATTCCAGTCTCTACCAGCAAGTAGGGCGTCTACTTGCTGGTAGCCGCAGCAGAAAACCGCCCCCTCGCCGTGTTAATTGACAGGGCCAGCCGCGATCTCCTCCTCCGGCCGGCCCTGTCAGTATTTCAAAAATCGCGCGCCTCTGTTCATTCGGCGCAGGCGCTCTGAGATGAGGAGGCTCGTCTCCTCAGAACTCCCTCAGTGCGCCTGCGCCGATGACGTCTTCTCTTTCGGTGATGTCATCAGCGCAGGCGCACTGAGGGAGTTCTGAGGAGACGAGCCTCCTCATCTCAGAGCGCCTGCGCCGAATGAACAGAGGTAAGAGAGTAAGCGCGATTTTTGAAATACTGACAGGGCCGGCCGGAGGAGGAGATCACGGCTGGCCCTGTCAATCAACACGGCGAGGGGGCGGTTTTCTGCTGCGGCTACCAGCAAGTAAACGCCCTACTTGCTGGTAGAGACCAGATTTACATATTATAAAACTTCGTTTTCTAAAGAAACGGCCGCATGAAAGTAAGTGACAAGATTATATTCTCCTATATCGCGCTATAAGTAATGTAACTATCCAAAAAAAAATATATGACTTTTGTGGGGTGACAGAAGCCCTTTAAGGGATTGTCTGGAATAAAATACTGATGACCTATCCTCATGATCGGTCTTTAATATCCGATCAGTAGAGGATCGACTACTGGCACCCCCGTTTTTAGTCAGTGATGTCACATCCTTTGGTCACATGACCTTTATTTGCAGCTCATTCCCATTTATGTGAATGGGACTGAGCTGCAATATCAAGCCGCTATACAATGTACGGCGCTCGTCCAAGTGCTGCGGCCTCTTCAAAACAGCAGGAACATCACAAACCTAATACTGATGCCTATAGGTCATCAACATTTAATGCCTGGTAAACCCCTTTAATGTATTGTAAACACCATAGCTCCACCCAATGGTGACAGCCAAAAACGTATATCAATTCTGACTGTGTATTGGGGAAAAATTAGATATATAGAACATACAAAAGCTGCAGCGCTCACCTAAAATCGACTCCCAGAAGCACGGACGCAGCCTGGATGAGCTGCTAACTTGTAATGTGAGAAAAAGATGGAAAGGTCCAGCTTTTAAAATCCAATTCTTTATTCCAGCGTTTAAACGTTTTCCATACACAGGACAGTAATACACAATCTACACGTTTTGGGCTCACAGATTACAGTCCTTACTCATGACAAATGAGCGCTACAAATGCCACTCCATATAAACCCCCATGCCTCCCATCAAACATCGGGCAGGCCAAGCAGGCTCACCTGGAGTGGGCGGTTGGACATTCACCACACTCATTAACCCTTCACCTACAGAAAGAACAGCATATACAATTTAAAAAAATTAGATCACAAAAACTGAGATACAATCCCTATAAACAGTTCATTACAAATTTAATCATTTTAACCTATTTAGACAAAAGGTCCTTTTGTACTGGCCAAGGATCAGGACAATTATCAGGATGAATACTCGTAGGAATGATTATTCCTGATAATTGCCCTGCAGAGGTGCCGCCGATCAGCAGACAAACTTGTTCATTGGGAGATCTCCTCTTTTATGCAGGACCTAAATTCCTTGGTGGTTGGCAGCAAATCTCCCTATGTAAATAAAGATGGACATTCAATGGATCTGTATGTGGATGAACAATAGTAGTAATTCTTCATCCCCATAATTCTAAGTTATTGCTCCATCTAAGTGAGAGCTCACTCATCATTAAATCTTAGCCTATAGGCCACTTGTCTTCTGTGTACCCCACTAGAAAGTCCAATTATTCATTATTTAATGAAGTAGATGTGGATCTACTGAGTAACTTGAACAGATCTGACTTAAGACTACTCCTAAAGTCACTACCCTTTAACTCCTATACTGGGATCTAGAATCTTCTGCAGAGGAATCACTAGGCTGCTATCTCCAGGAGTAGTCTCTGTTCAAGTGATTGCTGAACTACAAGAGTCAAGAGAGACCAGTGCAGAACACCAAGGTATCAGGCAAAATCATAGGGGCAGTCCGAGGTCAGGGCAAAGAGGGTCCGAGCAATCCGATAAACAGTCCAAAGTCAGGTCGGGCACCAGAGGGTCAAATCTGGGAAAGAAGCATACACATGCAGATGCATGTAGAGATAGCACAACTTTGCCAACTAGAATCTATTACTCAGGCACCCTCCCACAGGGGGAAGAAACCTTGAGTTCCATAAGGTGGGCAGCCATTGGCTGATGAGGATAAGGGTGTATAGGGCCCTGCAGGAGGTCAGGGAAGGGCATGCATGCCCTAGAGCAGTGATTGCGAACCTTTGCGAGGCCGAGTGCCTAAATTGCAACCCAAAACCCACATATTTATCGCAAAGTGCCAACGCGGCAATGTAACCTGAATACTACATCCAGTATAGTATATCTTCCATGTACTTTATCATTTAGCTGTCATAGCCTGACCATATTCAGTGCATTGCCTGTGCGGTTCATAGTGCGCCTGCGCTGATGAAGGGCAGGAATAGTCTAAGGTATATTGGTACACCATAGACTTTTTCCAGGGCGTGGGTGCCCACAGAGAGGGCTCCGAGTGCCGCCTCTGGCACCCGTGCCATAGGTTTGCCACCACTGCCCTAGAGGCTCAGCAGAAGCAGGCTTCAGCCTGAAAGAAGAGGAGGGAAGCCGGCAGCGTTACTCCGACGCCTGGGCCTGCCTGGTAGGAGTTGGGGAATGCCAGTGGGTCGGAGCCGCTGCCAAGGAGAAGTGCCGGAGCAGGTAAGAGTTGCAGTGGCCATGCCTACTGGTTTGGAGAGGATTGGCAGTGGGCATGGACTTCTGGCAGAACACATTACTTTTCTTAAACCTATAGTCACAGGGTAGCACCTGCCTTAAAACGTAGCCTTTATTATATAATACGTGTAAAATAACAAACTCCCATTATAACAAACACACACAGACATTTTCTTAAACCTAAACAGCTCTTCTCTTAGCAGCTCTATTCAAAGATGGTCTCTAAGGGTATTGTATGACGTGTGTATGACCTTATTGCACCTGTTACAGGAGAGTCAAGAGACACGCAGACGGCCTTTTCACCAGTGAACTAAGCAAGATGAAGAATGATCTGGCCATGAGGAGTTACCTAAAATCTCTACTGGTTTCAAAGCGCAGGTATTTAGGAAGCAAACTTCCATCATTAACATCAAATAATGTGAGAGGGTGAGATTATAGCATATAGCTACATAGTAACAGTATCACACATATGTGAAAACAAGTGTGAAGGCCGTGGCTCCTCCAAAAGCATGCATGTTCAGCCCGGCTCAAAGACTTGAATGGGATCTAGCTGCAATGCAAGTCAATGCACGTGAAGGAGAGCCACACATTCAGGTTTCCTTGTGGCAGATTTGGAAGCCGAAACTGGGAGTGAATTTTAAAAAAAGAGAAGTCGGATCTTATAATTTTTATCCTTAAATGATCCACTCATGATTTTGGTTCCCAAAACTGCAGGCATAAACCTGACTGTGTGACCGTACCCTTAGTGTCTGCAAAGAATTGGATACACTGAGGCGCTGTACCTCTACGGGATACACAAGTCCTTTAAACCATGTACACTAGAGCAGTGTTTCCCAACCAGTGTGCCTCCAGCTGTTGCAAAACTACAACTCCCAGCATGCCTGGACAGCCTTTGGCTGTGCGGGCATGCTGGGAGTTGTAGTTTTGCAACAGCTGGAGGCACACTGGTTGGGAAACACAGCACTAGAGTTAAATTCTTCCGACAGACTGTTCCGACATAACCGCTATTTGCAGCAGTTTTTGTCCAGCCAAATACTGGCACAAATGCCCAATCCCCTCCAGATCCCATTATAGTCAAAGGGGCCTGCCGGTGCTCTTGCCCTTTTCCAGCTATGCCGGTGCAACTAGCCTAAAGGATATGGTTAAAAGGACAGTAGCCTGTAGAGGTACAGCTCCTCAGAGCATCCAACTTAAATCCAAGGTCAACAGTCCAAGATCAGGTCTGGCACCAAAGGGTGAAATCTGGGAAACAAGCAACAGTTGGTACACGGCCAGACGAATGCAGGACACTAGCGAACTCTATCTATTACTCAGGCACCCTCCACAAGGTGGCCAGCCTTTGGCGGGTGAGCAGGGGTGCACCAGCAATTAGGCCAAGTGAGGCAACTGCCTCAGATGACAAGACCTAGAGACAAGTGGGAGCAGTGGCAGGGCCATGGGAATATCTCTGCATTCAACTGTATCACAGTATGCCTTAAACAGTAGGGCTGGAGGGGTTGGGCGTTGTTTCAATTTTCACCTCAGGCAGACGAAAGGCTAGATACACCCCTGCTGGTGAGGGTTAGTGTGCACGCGCTGGACCTTTAGGAGACTAACAGAGCGCTTGCACACCCTTCAGGCTGGGCAAGAGCAGACTTCAATCTGCAAGAAGATCACAAGACAGATATCATTTTCATCAGCAAGATCAACCCTACCAGGAAGCATAGTTGGTATAATAGGTTTGATCCGGGTTGACAGGTGCCCTTTAATAGCTATTTATATACATTTTTATACTGAGCTTCTAGCCTACATTTTTTTTTCTCTTCTAATAAGAGAAGATGGACCCCCTCAGCTCCACAGCCCCTCAGCAGCGGCTACAACTGCTATTCTGACAGTTACACGCTTGTTTAGAGATAATGAGCTACAGCATTTTATATAGACCAGAGATACGTTTGCAGACACTGTACAATAATCTGCCGTATAGAAACTCAGCTAAGCTTCTAGGATATATCTGCCAACAACCTTGGTGACTACTTTCAGTACCCAGCAGCAGGAGCTGTAATACAGGCTGTAAGGGCTCGTTCGCATGAACATGTTGTGTTTTTGCCATCTGTGTGCCTTCCGCAGTTTTCGGAACAGAACGGGTGGCCCATTATAGAAATGCCTATTCCTGTCTGCAAAACGGACAAGAATAGGGCATAATCAAAAATTTTTGCGGAGCCACGGAACAGAGCAACGGATGCGGACAGCACATGGAGTGCTGTCCGCATCTTTTGCAGCCTCATTGAAGTCGATGGGTCCGCATCCGAGCCGCAAAAAATTGCAGCTCAGATGCGGAACCAAATCACCAACTAAGAACCTGTACGATATAAGTAATGCAATGTCTATACAAATTTACTCCAAATTTTATGTAGATTATACTTACAAGTAAATCATCACAAGGTATTTAAAGGCAACATTGTTTTTTAAAGCGCTTGCATTATAGCAAATTGCACCTACAGAAATCCCTGTATATACTTATATTTTTGAAAACACCTATAAGAGGGAACTATCAATTTGCTTAATAAAATAAATAAAAACAATATATTACAGGATTGGTATGGATCCTGTATAAAATGGAATATAGAATTCCTTATAGGGGGCCTAAACCTTTGGTGAAACTGTGATCCTGCAGCAGCGCTTCTCGGAGAACTCTGCATTGTCAGGTTTCATCGGCACTGTTCGGCTTTTCCAGCACGCGGAGTTCCCATATATTTTCTGTGGATCTGTACTCCGCATGCCAGAAAAGGTGAAGAGAGCAAATGAAATCCAAATGAAGCACTGCTGCATGATTATGGTTTCAGCAAAGGTTTATGTCCCCTTTAAGGAATCCTGTACTACCGTATATATTTTTTCTATTATTAAGCAGAAAATCTGCCAAGGAGCTAAATTGCCTTTAGCTTCCTATGTAGTCTTTCTATAAATAAATAGGCTTCAGCTTTGGCTCAGGAGCGTAGCTATAGGGAGTACAGAGTTAGCAGTCACACCAGAGCTTTAGTTCTTGAGGAAGCCTAATAAGTCCTTTTGCCATATTAGAAACAGTAATATAAATGACACGTGGCAGTGAGGAGGCCCCGTTGCAGATTTTTGAATTGGGGCCCATGATCTTTGGGGCTTACCAATGATAAAGCCACACTTCGGCATTTAGAGATGCAACATTTATAATGTGAACAATGACTCCGTTTTTGAGGTGTGTTTTTCAGTTGGTCACGTTCTAGTTCTTCAGAGCTCTACTGTAAACTAATTAAATAGTAATTGAATAAACAATGTAATAAACACTACAGAAACTAAGGTTCAGGTTAAAGTTCATTTCTACAAAAATAGCTGTCATAAAATGTCTGTCTGAACAAAAACTACACAGACTACTGGAGTTATGAAGCATTTAGATGCCAAAACATACAAAGCCAATACTGATCAACACAAGCAGCACATGGAAGACTGCCGAGACTTATACCCTTGCCCTCCAACGCCTTGGCCATCTTGCAGCCTATAATAAATAACAACACTTGACAACCATCTTGTTGGGTGAGGGTCGGTCACAGCTTTATTAGTTATTTTTCTCCAACCATCCAACTCTTATAATACCAAACATAAGAAGCAGTGTGCCCCACAGAATTCATTTGTGGGCAAGTCCTCCTTCTTCTCCCTCTTAAATGACTCAACCGACCTCCGCTGTGACTTCTGAACAGGATTAGATCTGAATACAGAACACCAGCAGAGAGAAGAACAATAACGGAAAAAACAAAACAAGGGGTGGGTGGACGGGAAGCTTTCACTGGGGTGCCGGACAAAGAGGTTGTCCTCTGGCACTTCCCCTTCTTTACTACATATGGCCACTACCAACCCCTTTAGCTAACCAGGATTGAGGGGGGGGGGAAGCTTGATTACTAGAAGGCCTCTTTTATCTTACCAGCCTGCTAACCAGAACACTCCTGTGGGCTGTGCCACTCTAACCAGGTTGCAATCCTTTCTTTAACGCCATTCTCTCTGCAGTCAAGGACGCCTGCATTTATGCACCTTTGCGACGTCTAAACTGTGCGGACAGTTTTCCAGATTTCTTTTTTTCAAAATACACAGTGTCAGTTTGATAGTCTCAGACAGCCAAAATACCCCATACCATAAGCTAGACAGTATTTCAGCCAGCCATAGTAACAATCAAGGTGCCACCATAAAAGTACCAATACAAGAACAGCTTTTGGGTAAAACAGTGCCTAGCCAGTACCAGCTTACTTCATCTCTTTGTCTGTATTATGTATGTGCACCGCTTATCATATGTACAGCGCTATGGAATGAATGGTACTGTAATAATAAATAATAATAATCTCTTTGCTATAGAGTAAAATGTGACTGTTACCTTAATTCTTTCAATCCCTTTGGGTTCTAGTGTTCCAGAAATAAATTTTATGGATAACTTTGAAGACAATGAGACAATGTCGGAGGAAGCTTGCTATATCTGGCTGTATCAAAAGTTTCTGAGTGAAAGGTAAGCATGCCGTACAGTGGGGTGTGCATGAGGAGGCACACTATGCTTTATCAAAAGAAATGTCATGTTAGACTATGAATATTTAAGTTGGGGGCAACTGGAGTATGTGTTCTGGGTGCTGAGTGCCAGGGGGACTCCAACAAGCCACTTTTGCCTTGCCTAGAATGTTCAAGACTAATCACTGTCCCGGGCAAAAGAAAGCCTATATACTGCTCTGATTTAGCACTTAGTCGGTCAACAGCTGTTCCTCCGGAGTCCACCATAAACATGCTCTCGGTCTGACGGAGTTGCAAGAATTGTCAGTGGGAAGAGGGGAGCAAAGGAATAGGCATGTTCAAATCCCAAATCCTAAACCCTTCTTGGCCCTGATAACTACCATCGGCGGGAAGTTAGTATCTAGCACCATACTGTAAGGTTTCTGATATACTATGCCATTATACACACCTTTGATTATTGCTACTTATGCTGCTTTTTTAGTTTCCTGACACTAGGTGGTGGGGTCCACCTTATTTTGCTGAATGTTCTGCAGATATTTATTTAAATGCCCCACAGTGATACAATGTGGGTAAATGGAGGCTTTGATGTAACTGTGGGAGAACATGTACTCTGATGTTTCAGAACTTGAACACTGTACCTCTTCCCATGTTTTACAGTTTATCGGACCGTGATGCTGAAGAAGCTGCCCAACAAAGCTACAAACTAATTTGCCAACCATTAGGCCATCTCCTTCAGAGCCTTAAAGAGTAAATTCCACATGTATAAGGCAGATGTGGCTGCTCAGAGTGTCATTATTTATTACAAATTTTCTTTTAAAGCTAATTACCTTTCCAAATACAAATTTGCTAGCTAGGTTACTTTGCACATGTTAATTCATACAAGGTATGGACCCGCTTACCTTCACGTCATCAGGAAATCACCATTTACATTATCTGATAATAATTTTCTTCATTAATTGGAATGGGTTAAAGGCCAACTTGTTGTTCTACTTGTCAACACCATATCATGTATACAGGACACATTGGTGGGCATTTATAATACCCCTTATGCCTTTTTTTGGCATAGAAAAGTAACAAATCCTCAGGATTTACAACTTTTCTAGTTGTAATCTACATTTTATGGTGAGTGTATGAAAAGGGGAAGTGGCAAGGGCAGAGTGAGGGTGACTTGTAAGAGTGGGGCCGTTGGCCCCATCTAATTCGTCATTATTTATGCCAGAAATTGGAAGCTCCCACCTGGCATTGATTTCATTGTTGCACACAGAGAGCTGGAGGAGGCAGGTAATTTATGACAAGGTACAGGCTTCGTCATAAATTACATGCCTTCTTCAGCACTTCAGCAGCTCAGGCACTATCGAGGCCAGAGTAGAACACACCGGCCTTGATAAATCAGCGCCATAGTGTCTATTGAGCTAGGTCATGATTTTACTAGAGATGTGTTCCAAACGTAGGTTCTTTTGATTGCATAGTTCCCAACATAAATAAAGAATTTAACTCATCTTGATAACTCCTTGCCATATTCCCATAGGGATGTCTACTACTCATGGATCCCCTGAGCGGACAGCTGCTAACAACTATTGCCTCTGACTCTGGTAGACACAGTCTATGGGACCATTCATCTTCATGCATTATCTTCTATGCTGTAACTTATCTGGAATTCAGCTGTTTGTCAGGGGTTTGTTAAGTCATTTTATACTAAGAAAGGAATATTCAAGCACACAAGGTTACATAAGGTGGTTGAAAAAGATATCCTTCTAGTTGAACTATGCTGATGTATATAAAAAGGAAGGAGGAGGATCTTGGATCTTAATTACTGCCTTAAATATCACCAAACCACTATATTACCGATATTTCAAGTTTAAAGTAAACATTCATTTTTAAATAGTTTTTATGGAAACTTTTGACTTGAAATTTTATTTTATTTTTTATGTTAGTTGTTACCTTGAAAACAGTTCAGCGTGCAATCTTCATTCCTACATTTTCAGACCCCTGATATTCAGTTTGGAACCTGCTCCTAGTTTTAGACTTTCCTCATTATGTGGGTATCCCTCTATGTGATATGGGTGAGCTTTGTGTCCGGGGTGCTGTCTTTACTAGCTTTCGAATTCTAGTACAGCTTCCTTTGGGGACTGCTTTCTACACCCAAAGCTCAAGAGGGATTGCACGCCCATGTGTTCACATTCACTGATGTTGAAGAGTATGTGATGTTCCCTCTCCCCCTTCACCGCAGAGGCTTCTGTGGGTTTTCTCCTCTTTGTACACAGACACAAAGCCTGTGTGATTGCCCCACCCTCTGTGTTCTTCTCCCTATTTACCCTCTGGTACAGTTTAGCTTGTGTGATCTCGCCTTCCTGAATACATAGATGTTTTCTCCCCCCACCACTCTCTGTCTGCTCTGTACAACCTCCTTCCCCTCCCTGCTGCTATCTCTAACACTGGGAAAAGGGAAGGTGAGATCAGAGAAAGGTGACACAGAAGGAGCATTGTGTTGTCAGAGTCATGTCAGAAGGAGCAGAACAAGCAGCTGTGAAAGAATGACAACAACGGCAAAGCAGTAGAGAATTTTAAATGAAGACTATTTTGAAAGTTGCTTCATTTTGCCTTCAGGAAGCAAATAAAAAAAAAACAATGCAAGGGTGGCCACAGACTTTAAAATCCATTAAAAGTCAGTGAAGTGTAAGGTACGCTGACATATCGTTGTAAGCTACAATATCCATGCATTTCTGTAGTCCTGAGAACTGTAAGCCTTACTGTGAAAACAATCTACATTGTGCTTAAAAACTAATTTCTAATAAAGTTTTGCAATGAGTAAAATGATATGTATCTTTTCTTCAATGTCTGAAATTGGGAACTTAGAACTGCTAAGGATGAAATCCATGTATCTCTATTGAAAGGTCATTGAAATCATGAGATCTATTCAGCACATCCTGCATCTCATGATTTATGCATGTCACTGTTACTTCCACGCCAGACCTGCAGGGTATTGCGATTGTGAGGTCACGGTTTATGGGCAAGCGAGGGTTACTCACAGTTCTGTAGGAAAACCCTGGGCAGGCGTACAGCAGTGAAGGAGAGGCTGGCACAGGGGTCCGCTGGGGCACACTCTGTATTTTGGGACCAGGCCTGATGGTGGATGAGGTGCCCTGGATGTTGCAGGTGTTTAATGTGCCTGGGGCAAGGTCCCTTTAAGAAACGTGACGCCAGTACCTGTGACGGTGGCACACCGATTTATAGTTGTAGTAAATGAGGAACACGATGGTATGGTGAACCAAACTTTACTTTACTAGCAACAGTATAGCAGATTCCCTTCACAAGCAGGCTTTCACAATAATGACGGGTATACTGTTCCTTGCAAGATACTCAGAGGGTAAACAACAACACACTCAGATCAGGCTGTACCCTCTCCTCAGAAATAGTCTACACTGTTCCTTAGAACTCCTGTCTGGTTTTATCCCAAGGCCCGGACGCCCTAATGCTAGCTTTTATCCTTGGTAACAATCTTCCTCCTGTATTTATCCTTGCTTTACATTAATAATCCTTCTGCCCTTCAGCTTACTTGACTAGCTGGAACACTGGCTCTGCTTGGCTTGTGGGAACTGAAGGTTTCTCCCAGGAGGCACACTCTTCTCATGGGGTGACTCTTCTGAGCTAACTCTGGCTCTTTATCCTCAGGCAGGCTAGGATCCTTCCACTAGCCTCCTGGTGGCAACTAGAAGCCTGGACTATCCAGCTGCATGTCACGAGGAGGCCCTCAGCTTCTCTCTGGCTAAGGTGCACTCTCACTTCTGTCTCTCCACAGACTCCTGACTACAGACTAACTCCTCCCTGTCTGGGCCTGAACATTTATACTAGGGGCTATCTATCTTCCTCTAGTGTCTAGGATGCTACACTACACCCCAATAGGCCCATTATACATATTACAGGGGAACAATACATATAAAAGCATATAAAAAATACATTAAAATGGACGGTTAAATATACTGCCACTGTTCCTTAGGAGTAGGAGGACAACGTGGCCCAATTGACCCTTGTGTAGTGCCCACCTTTACCTAGTGGGACACTACACTCATCACACATGTTTTATGCCCCAGACAACCATATTATGTGAAGAAAATGTACACATATACTTGGTGGAGTAGCGATATGATAGTGTTGCATTTTACTGCCTTTTACAGTATTATCGTATACCTCAATACCCCAGATGTATTTGAGTACAATTTACATACATTGGTACATCATTTTTGTGAATGCAACATCTGATATAATGTGTATATTTGTTATTTTCTCCGGGAGCTTCCTCGAATGCCTTTATTTGCGTGCAAAATATTTATATAACTTTATAGCCTGCTATAGATACTTAGCAAAGTAGAACAATGGTAACCACAGGGCAAAGTACAGCAGATCCTGGTAGAGCTGTAAGCTCCGTGGCTGCTCTTGTTATCGTTACACTAGTTTTAAGGAGATCACCATTAACCCTGAAGAAAAAATGATATCTAAAAATCAAAAGGTCTGGATTAGAAAATCCAGGTACGGGTGGGTTCACATCTGCGTTCTGGATTCCGTTATGGCTTAATAACGGAATCCATAAGACTTTAAGAGGCATTCCGTTTTGATTCGTCCTAATAGAAGTCTATGGGAATCATAACGGATCCGTCTGGTTCCCGTAATGCAAGACGGAAAACAAAGTCCTGTCGACAGGACTTTTTTCTCTGTTCTGCATAACGGAAACCAGACGGACCCGTTATGATTCCCATAGACCTCTATTAAGACAGAATGCCTTTTAAAGGCTTCCGTTTTGCATTCTGTCATAATACAAGTCTATCGGCAGCATAATGGATCCGTCCTTCCGTCTTATGGATTCCGTTAATTTCAGTTATAACCATGTTATAACAGAAAGCCATAACGGAATCCAGAACGCAGATGTGAACCCACCCTAACAGAATGATCTCATGTTCTGAGCTTTCACCCATTAGCCAAAGAAGAAAGCTCGATAGAAAGAGACCTGGCACATCTGTCCATTACATGAGGAGCTCATTTGTTTTAATTTGTAATATTTTCCATGTGATGGTGCTACAAAGGAAATGAGCACCTAGTGTTTTCCTTCCTGTGGTAGATTTATTGTAGACATTTCTGCAGCTGTTCTGTTCTTCTAAATGGAGACAACCTCATTCAGATGAATGGAACTGATTTTCAATTGCAAACATCCTCAGACTGACCCACTGGAGCACTGTCAGATTCTTTGGTGGGCCTAGGGTGGCCACTCAGACCACCCTCAAAAACTGGACACTACAACCCCAGCTCTGCTAAGTCCCGATTTCGTTAGGCCATGCAGCAGATTAAGATTGAAAAAATGAATTGCAGAACTTCAGGTCAGTTGCGGAGGAAGAGAGGTAGGGTGATTTTATGCCTACAGCTCACTCTCAGACAGCGCAGTGCTGCTGTCTGAACATGAGCTGGTAAAAAGCTCATTTCTGCATCTGTCCAGGCTCTGCACAGGACGGAGGACAGGGGCTCAGAGAGCTGGACTCTTTGGCTTAAAACCGGACCTCTGGTCAGCCTAGGCCACCCTGCCTGCTGCCCACTCACAGTGCTGCCCGGGCCCCACAGGCGCACTGCCTGTCTTTCTCTGCTCATTGAGGGCAGGGGTAAGGAGGAGGCAAAGCTTATTCCAGACAGGAGTCAGACACAGGAGTCAAAGACTCAAAGGACTAATTTACCACACAAGCAGTGACGGTCTTTACCACCATGCAATTGTATGGGCCTCTTGACAGGCGGTCCAGACAGCGCCAAAACTTTCAACTGTATCTGTGTCCTATGAGCAAACGGTGAAGGCATAGGAGGCATGATAATATTAGGTGCCAGGCAGCACAGGCATCACTCATGTCCTATCTTTTGTGGAGCAGAGGCATGTACCAGAAAGCCCATGGAAGGGTTTCCATGTGTTTCCGTGGGCTTCCGGGTCTGTGCCTCCACTCATCCACATGTCCTATCTTTTGCTGTATTTTGCTGGTACTCGTGTTTTGCAGATCTGCAGTTTGTGGTCCACGACTGGTCCATGTGAATGGGCGCTTATCTGTGGTGTTACATAGCACTGCAGGTAACATCTTGTCACAGCCTCTGTTGTGTGCGCCGTGACACGGTTACCGTGCATGCTGTTGCCTGTGTTTGTTTCAGCATGTAGGTGGCTCCTCAGTTCTTCCTGGAGTTTGTTGAGCTGGTGTGTTATTCCTTTGGATCTCCTGCTCCTCCATTCTTCTTTAAGCTAAGTACATTTTGTCTTGAATTTTGTTGTTCACTTGTGTGTGTTGTTGTCTAGGCCTCAGGAAGAGACTGGTTCATTCATCTGGGAAGAAACCTGTAGTCTCATTCCCTGCCACCGTTCCTAGGGCCTTTCAGGTTCTTCAGGGCTTAGGTTACGGTGTATGAGTATTTCCACCTTCAGGGTCTACTCATACTGGCAGGAGTCAGGGAGAGGTCTAGGGATTCCTAGGAGGTCACCATCTCTCTCCCTTAGCTTTGAGGCCTAGACTCCAGTCTATTCCTTCTGTGTGTCATTTGGTGTTATTCCCTCCCCATTACCCATGACACATCTACTTTATTTTTTGTATTCAGAAAGTTAGCAGTGTTATTGTAGTGGACGGTTTAGGGTGGCCCCAACACTATGCTGAGTCCCCCGTAAACAATCGAGGTGTTACCACGTGTTCCACCAATGGAAATGAAGTCCAGAGAGTCAGGGTCTGCAGTAAACCAGTGTGCTTCTTTACTGAAGGAATTCAGGTCCAAAACAATATAGGCGAGACATAAGGCTGGCTTCTTCAGTCTCTCACCTAGCAGAAGAAGGGTTTGATGCAGAGGAAAGGCTGCAGCTGAGCTAGCTGTTCTTCTCTCTCTCTCTCTATCTCAGAAGGCTGGTACCCTGGTCAAAGGCTGAAGGCTCACCATCTGTAGCTCAGTAGTCTGGGTGGCTCCTTGGTCATAGGGCTTGTGACCCATGGTCTGTGGCTCAGCGTCCCCATCTTAGCATCTTCTTCTGGTCACTCATGCAGACTGGCATGAGTCTCCCCCTCCAAGCACTGATCCCTAACTGCAGAACACTGGGGGCTCTGACTGCTCTCCTTTTATACAGTTTCTGGCGGAACTAGAACCTTCTAGTGGGAGGGGTGGAATGGAGAAACTCAGCACAAAACAATACATTGTTTCAACTTTCCTTCTCTGATAGACTTTCTTTAGAGCTTCAATAATACTCAATGGCAATGACATGGCAGTTTTTTCCAGACATAACAACATAGCTAAACCAGAATTTCACAAGGTCAGTCTGTCTAGTTTTGGTAAACAATGTCTGGCTGTTTCCCTCCAAAACATGCTCTTCTACAAACCCTATGGTAGCTGTGAAAAATTACCAGCTTCTCAATCAAAGTCCCAAAAGTCTCTCAGTATTCATTAACCCTTTCCACAGAGCCTCGCAAATACAGTGCAAATGAACAGGATATTTATCACAAAATCCATATAAAATGTAATGACACAGTATTAAACAGTGCAAGTTATTCCTTTCAAGTGAAATAAAGTAAGACGTTTATAACTTTGCATAGGAGAAACAGGCAAATGTCCACAAATGTCCAAACATTTGTGGCACTTCACTCTCCCCAGCTTTAACTGTGGGTTCCCTGACACAGTTAGAACTGACTACTAAAAAAAAAGCAAATTCGTGCAACAGGCACCAACTATGTACATAGTGTTTGAGTCCAGCTCTAGGGGAGCCTTCAATCTTCCCCTAGGGTACAGGCTCTTGAATGATATGAACTGGATTAATCATGGGCTTTGTAGTTAGCAACAAGGCTTGTTTTTCCACTTTTGATTGGAGAGTCGTCAATGCTGTATTCTGCCTGGTAACTGATTATGCATCCTTATAGCTGGTTCTATGGAACATGCACGCCACGTTGCAAATGTTGGTGCTCAGTGATGAGGGGTACATAAATAATAATATGAAGTATCACGGCACTCAGGTTATATTGCAATTAGAAATGTATTCCTTCCATCTAGAAGTATTTAACAAAACATGGCCAACGTTTCGGTCCACCCTGTACCTTGTTAACGGCCGTGTTGTGTGCTGTGTCTTGAGTAGTGATTGGCATCCACTACTCGTGACACAGCACACAACACGGCCGTGAACAAGTTCCAAGGTGGATCGAGACGTCAAGCTCGTTATCAGTGGTCACTGATTATCAGTGGTCACAAATTGCAATGGCCAGGTTTACTAGAAGTGCAAAAATAGTCCCACAACATGGGAAGTGACATACTAGAGGGGGATCAATGACAAAAATTCCCACAAAAAATATGTATTTTAATCAGGGGCCATTTTTATACGTCTTAAAGGGAAATTCTCAAACATGTGCCATGCTGGAGCCTAGAATTTTTTTTATTTTAGGCCAAGGGAGTACAGGCCCTAAAAATTAGGCATTCACCTGACATAAAAGAACAAGTGATTATGTGTCTCAAGGTACATTATGTGGTCAATGAATAAAAATTACACTGTAGTCCACTGGAGTACAGGCCCCAAACAGTAGGCATTCATTGTACAGAAAAGATCAAGTGATTATGTGGCTGGAGGTATATTAGACAGCCATTGGATATCAATTTTACTGCAGGCCAGTGGAGTACAGACCCCAAACATTATGCACTTACCGTACAGAAAAGAACAAGTGATTATGTGACTGGATGTACATTAGGCAGTCACCCTATAACAATTTTACTGTTGGCCAATTAGATTACAGGCCCCAAAAATTATGCATTCACCGGACAGAAAAGATCAAGTGATTATGTGGCTGGAGGTATATTAGACGGTCATTGGATATCAATTTTACTGCAGGCCATTGGAGTACAGGCCCCAAACATTAGGGATTCACTGGACAGAAAAGATCAAGTGATTATGTAGCTGGAGGTACATTAGGCGGTTACCGTATAACAATTTTAGTGTTGGCCAGTTATATTACAGGCACCAAAAATTATGCATTCACCGTACAGAAAAGATCAAGTGATTATGTGGCTGGAGGTATAATAGACGGTCATTGGATAACAATTTTACTGCAGGCCAGTGGACTACAGGCCCCAAATATTAGGCATTCACCGGACAGAAAAGATCAAGTGATTATGTGGCTGGAGGTATATTAAACGGTCATTGGATAAGAATTTTATTGTAGTCCAGTACAAATACATGTCAAATACATATGTTTAAAAGAACTAAAAATATAAAATTGGATTAAAAACATGGCTAGCGAAATCCCCTCTTGAATAAACCCCAAATGATAATAGGTGAAATTCGATAACACGTGGACGTCACAGGTTTTGTTCCAAGGCCCCAACAATTAGGCATTCACCGTACAGAAAAGTGATTATGTGGCTGGAGGTATATTAGACGGTCATTGGATAACAATTTTACTTGGAGCGCCATGAATTTAACTTTTGCTCCACGACGGCTTGATCAATGACACGACGCAATGAACGCTACATAAAAAAGGCATAAGGTAAGATGTCACTGATGGTGCCCTGGCTGCGGCTGACCAGTTTGGTGATCTCATCAAATGGTTACAGAAGTCTGCATGCGTTGCACATGGGCAGCCACTGGAGCAGTAAAAAGAAATCAAGTTCCCCAGAACATGTCCATTTATCAACTGATGCCATTGCCTTTATCCTAAATACTGATACTGTTATCTTTATTTGATATTATGGCAGTATGGAGGTGACGAGTGCTGGAGAACTGCCTTTATCTTTAGTGAGTTGCCGAGATTGTGGACAGATGTAGGCTAGTGCGCAACTGCCGGCACCTTGTTAACATTGTCCGCATGTGATCCAGCATGATATAGCTGGATCACGTAGTATGACAGGACTCACCAGGGAGGATCTGTTTCGCCCACGTCAGAGGCGGAAGTGACGTGACGCCTTGATCCTCTAGTTGCGGTGTGGGCGGAAGTGAGATGTGCGTTGTGCTGACGTGGTGCAGGGGAGGATATGGGCGGAAATGAGGGCAGGATTTGACAGCTGGAGTTTAGTGAGGGGTGGAGTTTCTTTAAGTTAGCGAGGCAGCGGATTGGTTCTCTCTCATCTGGGGCTAGATTTAAGGCTGAGTATTTGACAGGATAGACACGCCCCTTCGAAAAAGCTTGGCGAAACGCGCATCAGGGGTCCGCTCACCAGGGATCGAAGATCTGTTTCCCAGTATCATTTGTCATGTGTTTATTATATGTGCTGGCTTAGCTTGTGTTGATGTGATACAGGGTGGATGCAGGTTATATATTATGACATCCTTAGTGGATGTGGGACTTACACACTGCTTCTACCATTTGACTCACATTCTTTTACAAGCATGCCAACACCTGCACCTTGATTATAGCCCGTGTCTCCTTTGAGCCTATGCTGAGATCATTCATCTTGTTAATATTGGGCTGATTAGAGACAGGGGCTTTGGGCATATATAACGTTCCTTGTGTATCCATGGTGGGGCGCTGTTCTGTAGCACCACCACATTACTGCACCTTATATATTATATTTACTATTGATTGTATTTGTGTCGTTTTTTATGTGACATATTAATAAAATATTTGCATTTCATGTTCATGTGTGTTTGTTATTGGTTATAATATCCAGAACATGTCCTGTTGCAGAGTTCACACAGGTAGTCATTAACGGCACATTGCTGCTGGAGTAGCCTATGAAGCATATACAAGGTGGAGTTCTAGCGCGTCAGGCTGTCACAAATCAGACATCTGCCGGTCAGGTGGTGTCGTCGCTTGGCCGTGTAAGATGTTCTAAAATGACCAGAGATTTTACTGGCCTGCTGCAAGACGCCCTGGACCCCGGGGTATTTGGCAACGAATCGCTGCACGACTAAGTGCAGGATGTGTGACATGCACGGCACGTGTGTCATTTTGCCCTGTTTCAGCACGCTCAGCAGATTGGCACCGTTGTCACACACCACTTTACCAACTGTGAAATTGAGCGGGGTTAACCACTGATCGACCTGTGACTGCAGAGCTGAAAGCCGTGCAGGAACGGTGTGGCTCTTGGCTTCTAGGCACAACAGCCGCAGCACAGCATGGCAACATCTCACCTGGCACGTCGATAAGGTTCTGGGGAGCTTGGGGGGTGCAGCGGAAGAGGCAGTAGCAGTGGAAAAGGAGGAGTCAGCCGAGAAGGAGATGGAGGATGGAGTAGGAGAAGGAGAAGAAGAAGAGGCAGGCCTGCATGCAATCCGTGGTGGTAATATGAGACTGTGAGACAGCTCTCTTTGTTCAAAGTTTGTATATAATTGTTATTTGGCATTTCTGCCACTAGATGCCACTGTTTCGCAGTTACAACCAGTATATTCTGGGATTTGAATATGTAAAATAGACGATGACTCATGCAGGATGTTTTTGTGAGAAGAACCAGGAAGTGAAGGTGCTGACATCTTGAAAGGATTGCGTGTGAAGGAGGCCAACCAGTTACATCCTGGCTGCAGGGAGTCTGAATGTCATTGTAGTCGCGGAAAGGAGAGACTGATCGCTGGTTACTATTTGATGCTTGTTGCTTCCAGGAAGGCTGCTGTAAGCTGTGTAGTGAAACATCATCTACCTTGGCAAGGCCACATTTGTGTAAAGGGACTTGTGGCCATCCCAGTCAAAGCCATCCTCTGATACAGAAGGGACTCATGTCAGTGAACCCATTTATGCTTTATGTTGCATCAGTGACTCCAGTACCAGAAACCAAGTTTAGGCCTGCAAGTAGTTAGATATATAGGGTTCTATTTTTGCTGGACTGCACCGAATTGTTCTGCGGCGTGGTAAAGACTTGTAGGCTCTGCTGTGTCCGCCACTGGCTAGGTTTGTCACCTTTTGTGGCACAGCCACGACTTGTAGGCTCTGTTGTGTGCGCCACCGGTCTAGGCCTGTCCAGCGGAGAGGGACACTGACTGGGGGAGGGAGTCTGGAATACGAGATATTCTGGGTGTTTTTATATTGTTGTGTTATTACTACTTGCATAAAAAACTGGTTTCGGTGTCACTTTTCTCGTCTGTGACTTCGCTGTATCCTGGGGAGCCCACCCGATACACGGCTTACTGTAACATCTAATCCACACAGGTGCCACGGGTTGCATGCTTGACAGCCGTCAAAAGGTTCACCCAGTGGGCAATACAGTTATGTACCTTCCCTGCTCGTGTTTGATAGCCACGTGAATGTGGTCAGGTGTATCTTGGCACCTTCACTGTGCACCAGAGATACATTCACTTGCTGAACATGGCCATATAGCTCTAGGATGCCCTTCTGGGAGAAATATTTCCTTCCGGGGACCTTCCATTGCAGTGTGCCAATGGCAAAAAAAATTCTAAAGGCCTCTGAGTCCACCAGTTTTTATGGCAGTCCACCAGTTTATATGGCAGTAGTTTGCGGGCTAGCAATTCCGACAAGCCAGCGGTCAGCCGTTGGGCAAGAGGGTTATCTGGCGTCATCAACTTTTTAGGTTCGAACATTTGGGCCATGGAAGCCTGCCTTTTGCCAGATGAACGTGATAATGGCATGGTGGAAGGTGGAGTGGAGGACAAATGGGAGAAGAGAGGAGAAGGAGAAGAGGCAGGACGTGGAGCGCCGAGAGTGTGGCTTTGTGGGTTCTGACGGTGTTGCTCCCACTGGGCTCGGTGATAGGAGGCCAGTTGCCTTCTTAAGGCGGTCATCTCTAGGTGAGTGTTGGGCTTAGAGCGACGTATGCGTTGACAGCACAGGCTGCAGATGGCAACACTCTTGTCAGCAGCTGACACGTTAAAAAAAGCCCAAACTGTGGAGCCATGTGCCGGCGTCCTGGGAGCGCCAGATGTAACCGTGCATGGCTCCCTCCAGATACATTTGCAGTCTGCTTTTTGCCTCCTGTGATCTGCGAGTTCTGCCTGCTTCTACTCCTTCTATCCCCTATCTGCTGCTCTGTCTCTCCCTCTGAACTCCCCTCCTCTTCCTCTCTTGTGGGTACCCACGTGACATCCATCGACACATCATCATCGTCACCTTCACCACCACTGACATTAGAGATCTTGGAGTAGGCAGCAACAGCAGCGACATCCTTCCTTGGGCTAATCTAGGTACTGTCGTCATACCGCAGGGTGGCGGCCGTTACTACCTCCTCTTCCTGATCCGATGCCAAGAATGGCTGCACATTGGTAAGGTCTGGGAATGGATGGGAAAATAATTGACTCAAGTAGAGGGGCTATGATGGTGGTGGTGTCTTTGGGGGTGCACACAGCAGAGAGTGAGGAGGGTGCAGATACAGAGGATGAGGAGGGTGTGGAAGCAGAAGGCTGAGAGAGCCACTCAACCAACTTTGGTGCGTCCTTTGACGTAATCACACACACCTTCTCCAACTTCCCACTTAGGCTCCAGCCTGGTGCACCTGCCCGACCCCTACCACTCCTGCGGAATGACCTGCCTCTTCCTCTACCTGTCATTTTCAAAATGACCCTGTGACAAAGTCTCTATAGAAGTGCAGTATTTGTGGAAACAGGTACAGTCATGTGAAAAAATTAGGACACCCTTTGAAAGCATGTGGTTTTTTGTAACATTTTTAATAAAAGGTTATTTCATCTCCGTTTCAACAATACAGAGAGATTAAAGTAATCCAACTAAACAAAGAAAACTGAAGAAAAGTCTTTTCAAGATCTTCTGTAAATGTCATTCTACAAAAATGCCTATTCTAACTGAGGAAAAAGATAGGACACCCTTGCCCCTAATAGCGAGTGTTACCTCCTTTGGCTGAAATAACTGCAGTGAGACGGTTCTTGTAGCCATCTACCAGTCTTCGACATCGGTCTGAGGAAATTTTACCCCACTCCTCAATGCAGAACTTTTTCAGCTGTGAGATGTTTGAGGGGTTTCTTGCACGTACAGCCCTTTTCAAGTCACCCCACAGCATCTCAATGGGATTCAAATCTGGACTTTGACTTGGCCATTCCAGGACTCTCCATTTCTTCTTTTTCAGCCAATCTTTGGTTGATTTACTAGTATGTTTTGGGTCATTGTCATGTTGCATGGTCCAGTTCCGCTTCAGCTTTAATTTTCTAACTGATGGTCTCACATGTTCTTCAAGCACCTTCTGATACACAGTAGAATTCATCGTGGATTCTATGATGGTGAGCTGACCAGGTCCTGCTGCAGCAAAGCAGCCCCAAACCATGACACTTCCACCTCCATGCTTCACAGTTGGTATGAGGTTCTTTTCTTGGAATGCTGTGTTTGGTTTACGCCAAACATGTCCTCTGCTGTTGTGTCCAAATAATTCAATTTTGGACTCATCTGTCCAAAGAACATTATGCCAGAAGTCCTGGTCTTTGTCAACTTTATCTCTGGCAAATGTCAGTCTGGCCTCGATGTTTCTCTTGGAAAGCAAAGGTTTCCTCCTTGCACACCTCCCATGCAAGTTAAACTTGTACAGTCTCTTTCTGATTGTAGAGGCATGTACTTCTACATCAACAGTAGCCAGAGCCTGCTGTAGTTCTCGAGATGACACTTTAGGGTTTTTGGAGACCTCTTTTAGCATCTTGCGGTCTGCTCTTGGGGTGAACTTGCTGGGGCGACCAGTCCTGGGCATGTTGGCAGTTGTTTTGAAAGCCCTCCACTTGTAGACTATCTTCCGGACAGTGGAATGGCTGATTTCAAAATCTTTTGAGATCTTTTTAAATCCCTTCCCAGACTCATAGGCTGCTACAATCTTTTTTCTGAAGTCCTCTGACAGCTCTTTTGCTCTCACCATGGTGCTCACTCTCACTTCAACAGTCAGGAGCACACCAAACTAAATGTCTGAGGTTTAAATAGGGCAAGCCTCATTCAACATGCAGAGTAACGATCTACTAATTATGTGCACCTGGTGTGATATACCTGTGTGAGATCTGAGCCAATTTAAGAGGGAATACATGTGAGGGTGTCCTATCTTTTTCCTCAGTTAGAATAGGCATTTTTGTAGAATGACATTTACAGAAGATCTTGAAAAGACTTTTCTTCAGTTTTCTTTGTTTAGTTGGATTACTTTAATCTCTCTGTATTGTTGAAACGGAGATGAAATAACCTTTTATTAAAAATGTTACAAAAAACCACATGCTTTCAAAGGGTGTCCTAATTTTTTCACATGACTGTATATCGCAGGCCTCAATCAATATTTGGTCGAAGCCTGTATATCAAACCCCTTTATCAATATTTGGTGGAAGCCGATGTATCGCAGTCCTCAATCTATATTTGGTGGAAGCCGGTATATCAATTCCCTCTATCAGTATTTTGTGGAAACAGGTATATAGAATCCCTTAATGAGTATTTGCTGAAAGTTGGTATATAAAACCCCTTAATCAATATTTGTTAGAAGCCAGTGTATCGCAGTCCTCAATCAATATTTTGTGGAAGCCAATGCATCACACCCCTCAATCAATATTTTGTGGAAGCAGATATATCAAACCCTTTAATCAATTTTTTGGGGGCAACAGGTATATCCCACCAGTTGCAATTAGTTATTCCCATAGCGTTTGTCCCTCTATCTAGCTGTGGTATCTCAGCAGAACCATACACAACTGCTGCACAATACAAATGCACTATAATATACTTTCTATGTTAGACGGTATTTTATAGGTACATCACAGCCGTAAATCAGTTTTTTTGGGGAAGGCAACAGGTATATCACACCAGTTGCAATTAGTTATTCCAATAGTGTTTGTGTATCTAGCTACAGTATCACAGCGGAACTGCACACAACTGCTGCACAATACAAATGCACTATGTTAGAAAGTATATTATAAGTATATCACACCCCCTCAGTATGTCACACCTATTGATAGCACACCTATATAAGTCCTTAAAAGGACTTTTGTGGCCCTATTAGCTAGCGTTTGGTGTCCCTAACAGTCTGTCCCTGCTCCACACAGCAACCTCTCCCTACACTTGCAAAAAACAGAATGTAAAATGGCTGCCGGATGGGGTTTATTTATAGGGTAGGGGGTGTGTCCATGTCAGTGGCGGATCCAGGGGGGGGCAACGGGGCAATTGCCCCCTCCCCCCGAGCTGGCGGCGGGCGACGGCGGCTGGGCACAGGGAGATGAGCGCTTCCATTGTGGAAGCGCTCATCTCCAGGCATCTGTATCGCAGTCCTCAGGACAGCGATACAGATGCCTGCCTGTGCTGCGGCAGGGAGGGAGAGGCGTGTCCCTTTCCCTTCCTCTGATAGGCTGCCGGCCTAGTGCCTGCAGCCTATCAGAGGCCGGCGCAGGCGGCGCGATGACGTCATCGCGCTGCCTGAGCCATACAGCATAGGACACAGGCCAGAAGATGCCTGCATCGCATCGCTGACATGGAGGTAAGTATGTGTGTTTTTTTTTTTTTCATTATATACAATACTTTTACTGGCACCTGGGGGCGGTTATTACTGGCAAAGGGGGGCTATTACTGGCAAAGAGGGGGCTATTACTGGCAATGGGGGGCTATTACTGGCAAAGGGGGGGCTATTACTGGCAAAGGGGGGCTATTACTGGCAAAGGGGGGCTCTTATTATTGGCAAGGGGGGGGCTCTTATTTCTGGCAAAGGGGGTCTCTTATTACTGGCAAAGGGGGGGGCTGTTATTACTGGCAAAGGGGGGCTGTTATTACTGGCAAAGGGGGGCTCTTATTACTGGGGGCTATTTGTTATACACATATAGCCTACACTGTGTAGTCTGTTCTATAAGCACCATTGTTTTGTGGCGGCGGACAGAAAATAATCAGAAAGTGCCCCTCCCGAGACCAGGCTCTGGATCCGCCACTGGTCCATGTGCTGAAACATCTCAATTGGCTATCCTGTCCCACCTGATGGATGTGTCATGGGTCAAAGTTCGGCCCAATGGAAAAGACTATGGCGCCGGCGGACATCGCCATATGTTCACATGTTCGGCGAACCACGAACTAGCAAAGTTTGCTGTGCAAAGGTCATCGGGTGAACTACAAGGCCATCTCTAGTCAACTTGTGTTGCTGCTCTCCCGAAGGGATGGTAAGGCGTGCTGCACCCCAATGGGAAATAATAAGTCCAGAGAGTCAGGATCTGCAGTAAACCAGTTTGCTTCTTTACTGAAGTAATTCAGGTCCAAAACAACACAGGCGAGGCATAGGGCTGGCTTCTCCAGTCTCCTCGCTGGCAAAAGAAGGGTTTGATGCTGACAAAAGGCCTGAGATAGCTGTCCTTCTCTCTCTTCAGATGGATGGTACCCTGGTCAAAGGCTGGAGGCTCACCATCTGTAGCTCAGTAGTCCGGATTGCTCCTTGGTCACAGGGCTGGTGACCCATGGTCTGTGCCTCTGCGTCCCTATCTCAGCGTCTTCTTCTGGTCACTCATGCAGACTGGCAGAGTCTTCTCCTCCAATCACTGGTGCCTAACTGCAGAGCACTAGGGGCTCTCCTTTTATACAGTTTCTGGCAGAACTAGAACCTTCCAGTGGGAGGGGTGGAGTGGAGAAACTCAGCACAAACAGATTCATTGTTTCAACACTCATCTCTCATAGACTTACATTAGTGCTTTAATGATGCTTAAAGGCAATGGTACAGCAGTATTTCGAGACACAAACAAGTTTCCAGACATAATAACATAGCTAAACCAGACAGTCACAAGGTCAGTCTGTCTGGTGTTGGTGGTAAATAACATCTGTCTTTTTTCCTCCAAAACATGCTCTTCTATAAACCCTATGGTAGCTGTGAAAAATTACCAGCTTCTCTTTCAAAGACCCAAAAGTCTCTCAGTTTTAATTAACCCTTTTCGCAGAGCCTCTCAAATACAGAGCAAATGGGCAGGATATATATCACAACATACATATACAACTCAGTTACACAGTATTAAACAGCGCAAGTTAACCCTTTCAAGTGAAATAAAGTTAGATGTTTATAACTTTGTATAGGGGAAGCAGGCAAATGTCCAAAAGTCAAAGTACCCCTGCTCCAGGGCACTACATTATATGTGGTGTTACATAGGACTAAAGGTAACATTCACTTCATTATTTGTATTAAGAGAGTTATCAATGTGTTATCTGTCTGTTACATAGGACTGCAAGTGACATCTACTACATTATCTGTATTCATAAAGTTCTTACTGTGTTATCTGTGGTGTTACATAGGACTGCAGGTAAAGTCTCTCACTTTCCCTCTTCCTCTACATCCAGCGGGACAGTCCCAGGTTTCAGAGGTTGTCATGTGGTCCCGGCAGGGCTGAGGTATATCCCTAGGGGAGATCTGTCCCTACTCTCTAAGCCACTCCTATTACTCCACCCAATGTATATCTATACACGCCCAATCCCTCCCAGTTCCTTTAGTGCCCCCACACAGAAGTTATACCTACATTGTGCCCCTCCCAGTAAGCTTGCCCATATTATGCCCCCTCACAGTAGTTATGTCCACATTGTGCCCCCTCACAGTAGTTATGGTCACATTGTGCCCCTCACAGTAATTATACCCACATTATGCCCCCTCACAGTAGTTATGCCAACACAGCAATTATGACCACATTGTGCCCCCTTACAGTAGTTAGGACCACATTGTGGCACCTTACAGTAGTTATGGTCACAGTGTGCCCGTCACAGTAATTATACCCACATTGTGCCTTCTCACAGTAGTTATGTCCACATTATGCCTATTCACAGTAATACCCACATTGTTCCCCCTCACAGTAGAAATGCCCACGTTGCAACCTTTTTACAGTGCTAATGCCCACATTGTGCCCGACTTACTGTAGCAATTCTCACATTATGTCCCAACAGTAGTTATGCCCACATTGTGCCTCTACTGAAGCTATATTCACATTGTGCCCCAAGAGTAGCTATGTTCTCCTCTCAGTAGTGCCACCCCATTTATAAAATAAAAAAAACTATAAATAAACAAAATACTCACCTAGGCCTCCGATGATCAGAGCAAATTCTGCTCTCCCTAGCAGGAGCAATGCGGTAACACATTGGATGATGGAATAGAGACACATCATTGTATTTTTTTTTCTTACTGGTATTGATTGTCTGTAAGCCTAATGTTGCTGATTTTGAAATTAATTTGTTAGAATACATTTCCTTAACTCTACTCTACTTTTCACTCTTAACTGTATTTTTCTACTCTAGCTCCCATTGCCCCTTGGATAGTTTTTTTCAAATGTACCTCATTTGCAGTTTTCTCTTAGCCACCATGTGACACTCACCAATCTCCTTGTTCTTACCAATGACGCATCCTACGTCCTACGTTACCAGGCTCCATTGCAAGATGCAACCTACAACGATGGAATATCAAAGCAGATTTGTCCCAGGGCTCAATGGTGGGCTAATAAGAGTAAGGCTGTTTTCATAAATGGTGGTATTTGGGGAAAGTGATATATCAGTGATATCTGTTGGGTGGGATACATTTATATTAGTGGCTTTTCTGAAAAAACGGTCACAATCCCAGTTAGATGCTGTAATTGTGACTATATTAGCATATTCACCAATATTTTAGTCGGTCCGATCGGCGCTCCAAACCCACTTGTGGGTGGAACTTGTGTAGGCACCGTCCATTTCTGACCCAGGAAAGCCTGAATTTGTGTCTGAAAATAAGGTACAGTCCCTGCAAATTCAGGTCTGGGGCAACTATGTATTAGTTGCCCCCTACCTTAGAAAAAGATATAACAAGACTGAGAAGGTGAGTAGTAATTCAAAACTTTCCTTCCCAGGGAGAAATCCTCTTTTATTGAGCAGTATATGTTACATCCTGTTACATAGGTACAGCGGAGAGTGGGAGGGTGAATTAGCAATGAGATATAGTCTTATCGCCACAGCCATAAATAAGTGAACGAATAACCGGGAAGGAATCAAAGGTTAATCATGGATGATACTCTCAGTGTTCAGTCAACGTACAGTCTTTTCCATAAAAGAAACTAACACCCTACCCACACAGGAACAGCCACTTCTATTTGGAAAATCGGGACCCTCCTATCAAAAATGGGGCCCCTTTTGGCCCTATGTATTCTTCTTTTGATCCCTATGGGATGTTTATCACAAGGTAAGGTCTATGACTTATGTTCTTTCTTAGAAAATGCTGAATACATCAGTTAGTACGCATCAATATACTCAGGGGTTGGAAGCGTTTTCTTGGGATCTTCATAACAATATAACAACTACCTTCATTTTCATTCCCTCTGATATTCATGATATTATATACCAATATAAAATATAGCAACCTAAATACAGGGATGCAACAGTGCCAAAATTACGTCATCCGCTGGGATGTCAGGGTGTGTTATGTGTGGATATCTATCCAAGACTCTTCTGCAATATATTAGATCTTTGATTTATTACAGTTTAACTTAGTTTATACATTATATGACCCCTATTATGAATTGTTGTTCCTTTTGTTCAGTATTTTGCACTATGTACACTGGCAGTGAGCCTTGTTATATGAGAGCTGGGCGAGCAATACATCCTGATAACCTGTCGCCTGCACTTCCTCATCTGGCACAAGAGAGCAGGACTGGCACATGTTCCTTCTGACCACCGTCTCTTTTTAAATGTATATTCTGATTTCTACTAGATTCATTGTATATGGATTATTGAATTAAAGGGGTTTTCCAAGATTTTTTAACTGATGATCTATTCTCTGGATAGTTAATCAGTGCCTGATCGGTGGGGGTCCCACACCCAGGACCCCCGCTGATCAGCTGCTTGAGAAGGCACCAGCGCTCGCAGTAGCACCCCGGCCTTTTGCCACTTTACTTTGGCCATGTGATGTTGTGTTCATCGGTCACATGACCTAGGCGCAGCTCAGCCCCATTGAAGTGAGTGGGGCTGAGCTGCGATACCAAGCACAACCGCTATACAATGTAAGGGTCTGTGCTTGGTGAGCTGCGAGAAGGCCGTGACACTAGTGTGAGTGCCAGGGCCTTCACAAGCAGCTTAGCGATGGGGGTCCCAGGTGTCGGACTCCCTCCTATTAGATACTGATTACCTATTCTAAGGAAGTATAAAAGGCTTGGAAAACTGCTTTAATAGTAGATACATGTTGGGTCACTTGTCGCTTGGGGAAGCATCAACGCTGAGGCCAGTCACTGGGGAGTGCAAGGAGAAAAGGGTATATGGAGCATTTGCTTTTGAATAGCCTAAAATAGACCACCCCCTTATTCCAGTTATAAATAATTAGACATTTTCACCTATCCACTATATAAGCAATAACCGCTAGATACACTATATGGATATAAGTACTGGGACACCTACACTTTATACGTAACTTTACACGTACAGGAGCTTTTATGACATCCTATTCTAAATCCATAGGCATTAATATGCAGTTGCCACCCCCACCACCCTCACAGCTTTAACAGCTTCCACTCTTCTGTGAAGGATTTCTACAAGATTTTGGAGGGTGCCTGTGGGAATAGTTGTCCATTCATCCAGAAGAGCATTTGAGAGTTCAGGCATTGATGTTGCAAAAAAAAAAGGTCTGGCTCACAACCTCCCTCTAGTTCATAGGTGTTGGATGGGGTTGATGTCAGGGCTCTGTGTGGCCAGATAAGTTCTTCCACACCAGACTCACATAACCATCCCTTCATGGACCTTGGTTCTGCTGCAAGCAACAGAAAATGACCTTCCCCAAACTGTTCCTTTAAGGTTACAAGCATACAATTGTTCACAATGTCTTGTTATGCTAAAGCATTAATATTTCCTTTTACTGGAACTAAAGGGCCAAGGCCAACCCCGGAGAAACAACCCTATAGCATTATCCCTTTGCCACCAAACACCAAACAGTTGGCACAATGCAGACAGGCAGGTAATGTTCTCCGGGCATTCGCAAAGCCCAGATTCGGCCATCAGGCTGCTAGGTAGGGAGGCGTGATTCGTCACTCCACACACAATGTTTCCACTGCTCCAGAGTCCAATAGTGACGTGCTTTACACCACTCCATCTGATGCTTGGCATTGTGCTTGGTGATGTAAGGCTTGCATGCAACTGCTTGGCCATGTAAACTCATGTCATGAAGCTCCTGGTGCAGCTTTTGTGCTGATGTTCTTCCCATTGTGGAAATGAATGGGGATCCAAGTGATTGGTTCCCCACTGATCTAGCACCTATCCAGTAAAAATGAAAATTGCTTATAACTAGAGATGAGCAAATCGAACCACATGAAGTGGAATTCGATCCAAATTTCAGGATAAATTCGATTCACCTAGAAGCCGAATTTCCTCGTGCTTCGTGTCAGTGAATCGATTTAACCTGAAATAGTATAAAAAAATAAAAAATATTCAAACTTACCTCCTCTATTTGCTCGCGACGGTCCGCCAGCCTCTATCTTGCTTAAAAATCTCAGGCGAAATCCAGTGCGGCGTGAGCTTACATCATCATGCCAGCTGGCGTGATGACGTAATCTAGTGCTGCACAGGATTTCGGCCGAGATCTTCAAGCAAGATGGCGGCGGCCGGCCCGTCGTGCGCAAATGGAGGCGGTAAGTTTGATTTAATATTTTTTTATTGTTAATTTTACACTCAGATGCCGCAATCATGTATGAACGCGGCATCTGAGGGGTACAATGACGGGGGCGTCACTATCGCAGCTCCCTGTTATTGCACCCGCTACTTACAAAAAATGTGCTTCGTGATGAAATAATTAGTCAAGCTAATTTTTTTGTGAAATTCGGCGAATCAGCCCAAGCGAACTTTTAAGAAATTTGTTTATTTCTACTTATAACAGTTGTGTGGGTAAATCAGTAAGTAAATCACCCAACGTGATCTAAATACACAATTCAATTGAGAAAACAAATAGGTGAATAGAAAGATGTTCTTATTATTTAGTTATATTTTTGTCATTTTTGAGGCACCTTTCTATTCTCTTCATTTTATCTATTTTTTAATCATGTTTTTAGCTCCTGTCGGGTGCTGTACTTCTCTATTTTCCAATGTGTACTATAATATTTGCAGTTATTGTCTTGTGTTGCAGCCTGTGCTTATACTTGTGTACCTTTATAGATTACTGGTTTACAGGTTGTGCCTATCATAGCACACTTTTTTTGTGTGTGGTTCACACAATTGACTGCTCGATGATAGATTTTGTATAATAAAATATATTATTTTGATATTTATTGAGGAGTGCATCTGTTTTATACCTCCGGTCCTGTTTCTTCCTTTATATTCTGATTAGATTTTGTTTGGGGAGGTGGATAACACCTGAAGTGATATGAGTTGTGCTGATCCACTGTCTTGCTTCTATTCTGAGGATAGAGCATCAGTATAAAACACTGGGATAACCCCTTTCACTGTCAATAAGTTTTATACAATTTTTTGGGAAGAAATCATAAAATGAAGCAAACAGACATCGCAAGAGATGCCAGATGTTTCCTAAATATATCTTGTACAAAAATGTGCATATGGAAACAGAAAATATGTCTTGACTGTATTACTGTGAGATTGGAAGGTCAGGAAAAAATAGACTTAACACGACTTAGGTGCATAAAGAGTTTACTAAATTATGATAAAAGATATACAAAGACAAAGATTAAGTAAAGTAACAGTCACTGAGAGTCATCAACTAATGGGCAGGCTCCATCGACTATCGAACATCTTACTCTGATGAGCTCCTTGTTCCAGAACTAAGGGGAATATTTATGAAGACCCGCCATTTAGACGCTGGTCTTAATCACGGCCGGAAATGTTGGTCGATCCACCGAAGTTATGAAGAGGCGCCGGCCTCTACAAAACTTTGGCGCATCCACCGCTGTTCTAAATGTAAGCCAGCTTCTGTGGTGGCTTAAATTTAGACCATTTTCTATACCTAAAACAGGCATAGAAAATGATAAATGAGACAGGCTCTCAGACCCATCCCCTTCCCTGCCCACTCTACATCCACTATTTTAGACCCGGTGAGAGCGGGGAAAAGTCACAGATTGTGGCGCAAATAACCTGATAGTAAATGACTCCCTACGTGTTTTCTACTCTACTGGCCCCTCCTAGCCCCATCTAAAGGTCAGTATGTATGTACAGTTACCTCATACTGTAGAAATGCAGCCAGGTATAGGGATCACTAAATAAATTCATGAAATTAAATGGGAAGAACCAATTAAAAACCTCGCTTTACATGATATTTCCAGAGTTAACAGTAACAGTCTGTTCTGAGCGTATCTCATTTGTAATGAAAGCACTCAGTATTATCAACTAGTGCACAATTACAGTCCCCTTTATGCACAATTACACAGTACTTAACCCCTTAAGGACTCAGCCTTATTACACCTTAGGACCAGGCCATTTTTTGCAAATCTGACCAGTGTCACTTTAAGTGGTGATAACTTTAAAACGCTTTGACTTATCCAGGCCATTCTGAGATTGTTTTTTTCGTCACATATTGTACTTCATGACACTGGTAAAATGAAGTAAAAAATTACTTCAGTAAAAAAAAATTGCATAAAAAATACCTAATTTACCAAAAATTGGGAAAAATTTGCAAATTTCAAAGTTTCAGTTTCTCTACTTCTGTAATACATAGTAATACCCCTAAAAATTGTGATGACTTAACATTCACCATATGTCTACTTCATGTTTGAATTATTTTGGGAATGATATTTTATTTTTTGGGGCTGTTACAAGGCTTAGAAGTTTAGAAGCAAATCTTGAAATTTTTCAGAAATTTACAAAAACCCAATTTTTAGGGACCACTACAGCTTTGAAGTCACTTTGCGAGGCTTACATAATAGAAACCACTCAAAAATGACCCCATTCTATAAACTACACCCCTCAAGGTATTCAAAACTGATTTTACAAACTTCGTTAACCCTTTACAAGAGTTATTGGCAAATGGGGATGAAATTTGAGAATTTCATTTTTTTGCCTAATTTTCCATTTTAACCCATTTTTTCCAGTAACAAAGCAAGGGTTAACAGCCAAACAAGACTGTATCTGTATTGCCCTGACTGCCGTTTACAGAAACACCCCATATGTGGCCGTAAACTGCACCCCTAGAGTAGAAACTCCATAAAAGTGACCCCATCTAAGAAACTACACCCCTCAAGGTATTGAAAACTGATTTTACAAACTTTGTTAACCCTTTAGGTGTTGCACAAGATTTAATGGAAAATAGAGATACAATTTCAGAATTTCACTTTTTTGGCAGATTTTCCATTTTAATATTTTTTTTTCCAGTTACAAAGCAAGGGTTAACAGCCAAACAAAACTCATTATTTATGGCCCTGATTCTGTAGTTTACAGAAACACCCCATATGTGGTCGTAAACTGCTGTACGGGCACACGGCAGGGCGCAGAAGGAAAGGAATGCCATACGGTTTTTGGAAGGCAGATTTTGCTGGACTGGTTTATTTACACCATGTCCCATTTGAAGCCCCCCTGATGCACCCCTAGAGTAGAAACTCCAAAAAAGTGACCCAATTTTAGAAACTACGGGATAGGGTGGCAGTTTTGTTGGTACTAGTTTAGGGTACATATGATTTTTGTTTGCTCTATATTACACTTTTTGTGCGGCAAGGTAACAAGAAATAGCTTTTTTGGCACCGTTTTTTTCCCTGTTATTTACAACATTCATCTGACAGGTTAGATCATGTGTTAATTTTATAGAGCAGGTTGTCACGGACGCGGCGATACCTAATATGTATACAATTTTTTTTATTTATGTAAGTTTTACACAATGAATTAATTTTTAAAACAAAAAAAAGTTTTAGTGTCTCCATAGTCTAAGGGCCATAGTTTTTTCAGTTTTTGGGCGATTATCTTAAGTAGGGTCTCATTTTTTGCAGGATGAGATGATGGTTTGATTGGCTTTGATTAGGGTGCATATGACTTTTTGATTGCTTGCTATTACACTTTTTGTGACGTAAGATGACAAAAAATTGCATTTTTTACACCGTTTTTATTTTTATTTTTTTACGGTGGTCACCTGAGGGGTTACGTCATGTGATATTTTTATAGAGCCGGTCGATATGGATGCGGCGATACCTAATATGTATACTTTTTTTTTTATTTATGTAAGTTTTACACAATGATTTCATTTTTGAAACAAAAAAATCATGTTTTAGTGTTTCTATAGTCTTAGTGCCATAGTTTTTTCAGTTTTTTGGCGATTATCTTGGGTAGGGTATGATTTTTGCGGGATGAGATTACGGTTTGATTGGCACTATTTTGGCGTACATGCGACTTTTTGATCACTTTTATTACCTTTTTTGGGAAGTAAGGTGGGCAAAATTTCAATTTTCTTATCGTTTTTATTTTTTTATTTTTATAGCATTCACCGTGCGGGGAAAGTAACATGACTGTTTTATAGATCAGGTCGTTACGGACGCGGCGATACCTAATATGTGTAGTGTATTTTTATTTATTTTTTATTCAGTGATAAATGTGTTTTCTTTTATGTTAACTTTTTTCACTTTTTTTTTTCATTTTTTTGACCCAGACCCACTTGGTTCTTGAAGATCCAGTGGGTCTGATGTCTGTATAATACAGTACAGAACACTATATAGGGTTCTGTACTGTATTTTACTTACACTGAACAGATCTTTGCCTTTAGCATAGATTTATTCAGCACCATGGACAGCAGGACGCCTGAGAAGGCATCCTGTTGCCATGGGAACCTTCCCCATCTGCTCAGTTGTAGCCACAACTTCGCAGATGGGGAAGGGTAAGGACGGGGCTCTCGGGGGGCTGTCTGGGGGCTCTCTCCCTCTCCCATCGGGGGGCTGCAAAGGCACAGCAGCCCCCCGATGGGAGAGGGAGGGTGCTCCCTGAGCTGTTAACCTTTTCCATACAGCGGTCCGTACGGACCGCTGTATGGAAAGGGTTAAACGGCTGACATCGCATCACCGATGTCAGCCGTTTATACCAGGGTGCCAGCAATGTGCTGGCACCCTGGTATACCCACTGTACACCAACGATTATTCAATGGGAGGCAGGTGGGGGATCGCGATCCCGCCTGCCGCACCACCCGCAACCCTCCCCCTGCACCTCCCACCCGGATAAAATCACTCAGGGGTGCAGGGGGGGGGGATAAATTTATATTTTGCGAATACTAAAGTTTCTGATCCCCGCGGTCCGATCAGAAACTGCAGAAATCGCAGCAAACCGCAGGTCTGAATTGACCTGCGGTTTGCTGCGATCGCCGACATGGGGGGTCACGGGACACCCCCCGCGCATTTAGCCTAGGTGCCTGCTCAATGATTTGAGCAGGCACCGGGTTCCGATCACTGCCAGCCGCACGGCAGTGATCGAAAATACACAGGGCGTACATGTACGCCCTGTGTCCTTAAGTACCAGGGCACAAGGGCATACCTGTACGCCCTGTGTCCTCAAGGGGTTAAAAGGGTTTTCCGAGAATTTTTTACTGATGACCTATCTTCTGAATAGGTCATCAGTATCTGATCTGAGAAGGCCCAACACCCGTGAACCCCTTCGATCAGCTGCTGCATTTTATTTGATTTTTTTCATTTTTTGGTCTCTACATTTCAAAGCCATAACTCTGTTTTTGTTGTTACATCGAATAGCTGTATGAGGGCTTGTTTTTTGTGGGACGAGTTGTATTTTGAATGCCATCATTTCGGAGTGCATGTAATGTATTGTATACCTTTTAAAATCTTTTTTTGAATGTTGCAGTGAAAAAAGACAGCAGCAATTCCACCATTCTTCTTTGGATTTTGCTCTTATGTCATTTTCCGTGCTTTATTAGTGACATAATAGCTATATTCTTTGGGTCAGTACAATTACACCAATTCCATATCTGCATAGTTCTTTGTTTCATGGTTTTCCACTTTTACACAACTCTTTTTCTTGAAATTTTTGTGTAGCTGCATTCAAAGATCCATAACACTTTTCCTTTTCCATCATTGAAGCGATATGAGGGTTTGTTTTTTGCTGGAGGATTAATAGTTTTTAAGGTGCCAATTTGGTTTCATTAGACTTTTTAATTTTTTTTTATTGCATTTTTGGGAGGTAGAATAAACAAAAACGTACACCTAATAGTCATGCATATGTACACCTATGCACCACCTGTACAGGAACGCTGAAGTCCTATGTGTGTTCTAGCATCCTGTAGGCCACAGGTCTAAAGTGGCCTGTGGCTGACAACATGGAGAATAGCAGGGATTCCTGCTCTATCACAAGCTCTAACTGTATCTGCATCCTATAGACGCCGATACACTTGACAGTGCTGGGCCACTCCAATCCTGGTGGGCCCTACCATGCCAGTGTGCCCAGAGCCATTGCTCCCCCTACACTCCTGCCAGCCGTGCCTCTTCCTGTCACCACTCCTGACATGCCTATTTTAGAAATAACTTGAATTCATTGTAAATTGCAAGTAATTCATTCCCTTTACTTCTAGCAGGAATAATAAAGGAATGCCACATCATAGAGCCATAAGAATAGATGCCCTAGAATTGCTATTACATGGGGAATGCAAGTAGTTACTAAAAAAAGACATGTCAGGAGAAGTGAGAGTTCCTCTTTAGGGTTTAGTTATCATTAGAGGTGGGACGACGAATCCGTTGAATCCACAAATCCCTCGAATCGTGGACTCGAATCCTGACCTATTTTGTAAAATTCCAATCTGACAAATCCCGACAGCGGAGACCGGTGCAGTCCCTGTATTCTAATGCACCAGCCCCGCTCACTTTTGTATAATCTTACCTAACCTGTAGGTATTGTTAAAATATAATAATCATTTGTAATCCAGCTGTATTACTTACAGCTAAGTTCCGTAGCAGGGAGGAGGCAGGCCGGGAGGACGGGAGGGCGGCGCGTCACTCACTACGTCACGCGCCCGCGCCGCCTGCTTTATTCATAAAGTGGGCAGCGCAGGTGCATGACGTAGTGAGTGATGCGTCGCCCGTCCGTCCTCCCGGCCTGCCTCCTCCCTGCTACGGAACTTAGCTGTAAGTAATACAGCTGGATTACAAATGATTATTATATTTTAACAATACCTACAGGTTAGATAAGATTATACAAAAGTGAGCGGGGCTGGTGCATTAGAATACAGGGACTGCACCGGTCCCCGCTGTCATTACTAATACAGATGCCGGCCCCCAGCCCCTGTATTGGGGGTCATTCATACTGCAAGGACACTGTTATGGGGGGATCTGTGGATGGCACATAGCACAAGATGCATATGTGTCATTCACAGATCCCCGCCATAACAGTGCCATCCAGAGATCCCCATAACAGTGCCATCCAGAGATCCCCATAACAGTGCCATCCACAGATCCCCATAACAGTGCCATCCAGAGATCCCCATAACGGTGCCATTCACAGATCCCCCATAACAGTGCCATCCACAGATCCCCAATAACAGTGCCATCTACAGATCCTCCCCCCATAGCAGTGTCATCCACAGATCTCCCCCCCCCCCATAAGTGTTTGGATCACTTTGTTTCGTGGATTCGTAGGATTCAAGATTCAATAGATTCGAGAACCTTTTCGGATTCGGAAAAAATTGGATTTGTCCCACCTCTAGTTATTATATAGTATAGTGGGACTTAAAGGCTGTGGACACCTTTGGGGCAATTTTTTATCATTGCATTTTACTCATTTTGGGCTAAAAATATTTTTTTTCAATTGAAAAACTCTCAGCAATTTATGTGATACATGCAGTTAAAAATCAGCAATTGCAGATTTTCCCTCCTGAGTTCCAGTCAGCTGATGGCTCATGTGGAGCCTTATCTCTGATCTGACCTCATTACACTCATTATAGCAAGACTGTTATCAAAATGTTAAGAATATAGCCTAAATGCGTGTTTATGAGGTTGAGAGATAAGCTGTCAGCTAACGGAACTCGGGAAGGACAGTCTGCAAATAGACTTATTTTTACCTGCATGTTTCACGAAAACTGTTGAAATTTTTAACTGAAGACCAATGGAAAAAAGGATTTTAGCTCAAAATGAGTAGAATGCAATCATTAAAAAGTGACCCAAAGGTGTCCATAGCCTATAATTAAAAACAATATCAAAAGAACTGATTGTTAACAAATATTACAGGTTAAAAAAATCAACAAAAATTCTTTGTTGTGGAAAATAATAAAAATAAAAACACAAGTGCAATTTATAATTTGCCTCTGCATTAGATTTCTGCGTAAAAAAGTACATGCCATTTTTGTGCAAACATTTGAGACTTTTTGTGGCTTTTATGCCACTTTTGCCCCTTTGAAAATTGATGGAAAAGGGTGTGTGGTTACTATGGTAATTAGGTGAACGCCAGATTTGGCAACTGCAATTTTTTTTAAATCACAAAAAATTGCAATCTCGATCTAGTGGGGGTGGCTTAAAAATCAAGTAACTTTGTGTTATTTGTAAAGATGCTCCAAATTTTTGTATACATTGTGTGACATTTTAAGAATTTGCCATAAATGATGGTGCCGTAGACTCAAAACTGACTTCAAAAATCCTCATGGTAAATTCTCCCATCTGGTATTACTGCATCCATAACAACCTGAACTGTAAAGTTATCATGTTCTTTATCCCACATGGGGAACATCATACAGAAACACCAGAATTACTGTTTTTGTTTGCAGTGAAAAGTGACCAAAAAGTTACTTTGTTATTCTTATTTTACATTCCACAACAAGTAAGCGTTCTCACAGCTCGATTGATGGAAAAATAAAAATGTAATGGGAGTTTAATGCAGGCACACAAAACAATTCACAGGCAAAAAAAATAATAATCCTCTTATAGAGCCATGTGAACCGAAAAATAAAGAAGTCATTGCTATTGGAATGTGATGATGAAAAAATTGTTTTGTCATTATAGAGCAAACTGAAGCAGAATCCAGTCGGCACTCGATCTTGCAATCACGTTGCAGCGGGAAGGAGCAAACCCCACGTGAAATGTATGAAGGAATCCCAGCAACCGTGTCTTGCTTCAAAGTATATTCTTTTTATTTTTTAATCATTCAATGTATAAGACGCATTTCAGCACAAAGCCTGGCTGAGAAAGGCTTTGTGCCGAAACGCGTCTTTATTATACATTGAATGATTGAAAAATAAAAGAATATACTTTGAAGCAAGACACGGTTGCCCGGGATTCCTTCATATATTCACTTCAGCAAACGGCATTTATCATACAGAGAAAGTTAATACAAGGCACTTACTAATGTATTGTGATTGTCCATATTGCTTCCTTTGCTGGCTGGATTCATTATTCCATCACATTATTCATTGCTTGCTTCCAGGGGTTACGACCACCCTAGCAATCCATCAGTGGTGGTCGTTCTTGTGCATTGACCCCCTGAGGAGCCGATGCAGAGGATGGGAGTACACCCTGATGATGATGTTCTGGAAGTGTTAATGTGTCGTATCTCAGGTTGTACTTTTTACATTTAGTCTTAGACTACTAATTGCCTTATCTTGCCATGTGTTTTTTTATACATCTGTACTAAAACTTTACTTTTTTTTCTGTCTTTTATTTACCTAATCTTATCTAACCTACTTTCTTTAAAACTATCTCAGGTGTCCCCTTCTTTTTTGCAATGCTATATTGTTTTTATTAGTCGCTGTTCGCCAGCCACCTGGCGTCTTCAGGGGATCGGGCAGTGTGCACACTGCCCGATCCCCTGAAGACGCCAGGTACTGGCAAAACATGTCGGGGGGCAGTGAATGAGAAGATTTTAAGCATTAGGAGACCCTAATAAGTGCAATATAAAGGAGGCACAAATGGATATTAGGCAATAACTGGAGCTAGCGCGCAGCCACCAAAACAGTGACACCTGATGATAGTTTTAAAGAAAGTAGGTTAGATAAGATTAGGTAAATAAAAGACAGAATAAAAGTAAAGTTTTAGTACAGATGTATAAAAAAAACACATAGCAAGATGAGGCAATTAGTAGTCTAAGACTAAATGTAAAAAGTGTATTTAGGCCTCTACATGTGTAGGGTATATATGTAAAGTGAGTATCTCAGGTTGTCGCTCCCATTGGATCAGGTGCAGTAAAATTATAGTACTGAATAGTGCTGGTGGGAATAAAGAGAAATGAGGGTGAAGGGAGGACAGAATTGTCTGTTTGTGGGTGGGGTGTGGGAAGCTTGGTTCTAGAGATGAACAAAGTTTGTCATCATCTGCTTTGCCAAATTTTACATTTGCTTTGTGATGAATTACTTTGTCACAAAGCGAATTTCTTTGTAAGTAGTGGGTGCAATGACAGGGAATGGCGATTGTACTGCACCCGTCATTGAACCCCTCAGATCAGGAGCGTAACTACCATAGCGGCAGACCATGCAACTGCTATGGGGCCCAGGGCAAGAGGGGGAACCAGTTGGGATTATCTCCTCCTCTACTGGGGGGTGAGAACTTGGTCAGGACTCTGCCCTCTAAAGAAACAACTTTTAGCAAACAAGGCAGTGGAAAAAAGTGGCCCAAGGGTGATTGAAAGGGGTTTAGGTGGAAACCCTTCTCTCCTGGTTTGATCCTTACCATGGGGCCCTTACTTCTCTATGTACGCCACTGCCTCAGATGCCGCATTCATTGCTGATCACGGCATCTGAGATCCATATTAAAGCATTATAGTGTTTGCTAATTTCAAAAAATGAAATTATACTTACCTCATCCATCTGAGCGTGAAGAGGCCACCGCGGCCATCTTACTTAAAGATTCAGATCAAAATCTTCAAGCAAGATGGCCGCATTGGCCTCTTCGTGCTCAAATGTATGAGATAAGTATGATTTATTTATTTTTTACCACCATTTAAGGAAAAATCGATTCGTTACCACAAAGCACAAACAAATTTGGCTTCGTGGTGAATCAAATTTTTCCTGAAATTCGGATCGAAGTCCACTTTGTGAACTTCGTTTTCCTCAACACTACTCAGTTCTATTACTCTCTAATGGCAGGTTACAGTTTTAACAGCACAATGGTTCTAGTACAAAGAGAAATGTATATATGTGGGCCGAATGCATGGCCAACCGTGAAGTACATGTATGAGCCAGGTCTTTAAGAGCCATTCTTTGGGAGGGGCTCTTAACTCTCAATAAGAGGAGGTGTCTTAGCAAAAAACTGTGATGTCCATATGTCTTAAAGGGGTTCTCCAGGACTAAAATATCAAAGATAGGTCATCAATATGAGTTCAGTGGGGGTCTGACACCAGGCATCCCAACGATCAGCTGTTACCGGCACTGGCGGATCCAGGAAATAAAATAAGTATGGTGCAGGAACACCACAGCTTTGTACATTGTGTGGTGGCCGTTCTCAGGTGCTGTCACTGATGCTCCTTTCCAAGTGAATGGGACCTGAGAACACCCACTGCACAGTAGCTGCACATAACATAGCGGCATTTTAGGCAGGTATGTTGGCAGTCAGCTTTCTATCATATGAATATCATCTTTTTTTCTACAGCTTGTAGGCCTGATAACGAAACTCCAGCTATTAGGGAAGATGAAAAACCCGGTACAGTGGTGACAGGATTAATTATTAATCCTGGGCATACAGTGGAAGTTAACTCAACTAAATTTGGAATAATTGGAACAAATTTGGTTTTAACTGAAGAAGTAGACTATGAGGTAAGTCCGTGTCAATGTCCGGGTAATTTTTATAAAAATTAAAAAAAGTTGTTAAATGGCATCTGTCTCCATTGTTAAGGGAGCTATGATATATTTTTATGTATTTGCACACCCCACAAACAGCCTCCAATTTACCAGTCGGGCAATGAGATGACCCCTCGCCCCATTTGCAATTGAGATGTTTTTAGTATTCTTGTTTTAAGCCTAGAGGGTTCACTTGGCGGCAACATCCACCTGCATATGAAATCCGCATTCAACAGTACACTGTAAGTGGATTGCTCCCCTTTTGGCACTGGAATGTCCTTCCTGATAACTGCCCCGTGTAAATATGCTGCTAATCACCCGACAAAGCACTGTGTATCTTCATGCAGCACCTAAAATCATCACTTGTTAGCAGCACATGACCCTGTGTAAATATGCACAGTAAATGGGGATGAATGATCGTAATAACTAGGGATGAGCGAATCGACTTTGGATCCTTCATCCGAAGTCGATTCACATAAAACTTCATTGTATCTGTACGGTATTAGAATGTATTGGCTTCCATGAGCGAAAGTTATTACTTCATGAAGTCTCACTAGACTTTGTGTAATAACTTTGTGAATTAATTATTACTGTAAAAAAAAAAATTGATATCGAACTCAGGTTCGGTTCCAAGTAGTACAGAGACTTCGCGAAGTAATAACTTCAGCTCATCGGAGTCAATACATTCTAATACTATACGTAGCTCCCGCTCCATACAGTATTACAACAACGTTTTATGTGAATCGACTTTGCATGAAGCATCCGAAGTCGATTCGCTCATCCCTAGTAATAACGATTATTCGTCCCCCATTTCTTTTGCATCAGGCTGTGTGAAAGACCCCATAAATCAGCATAGATTGATGTTAATATTCTCTGGGCCGTGTAAGGGGAGCCTCAGTGAGTATGCATATCTATTGTCATTTGTTACATTTTACTTTTCTTTGTATTAATAGGTGGAAACATTCATAAGAGTGACTCTTATCTGCAAAAATAATGGCCAGATTGTAAGTAACATCCTCCCTGTCAATCTTAGGGCTCATGCACACGAGCGTGTGTGGCCCGTGCTGCAGACTGCAAATAGCGGGTACCAGCCCAGTACATACCGTTTGCGGATGTGAGCCCAATTCATTAAATGGGTCTGCGATCAGCAAGATACGTTCTGCACCGCCGGAGGCACAGACCAAAATCCCACGGAAGCCTCTCGTAGTGCTTCCGATCCCTGCCTCCGTTCCACACCGTATCCTGCAGATTGCGGTCCGCAATACGGGCACTGATGGCCTACGGTCGTATGAATGAGTCCTTAATGTTATGTTGCTCCTTCATGATGTCGTTCTGTCACTATTCCTTTCTCTAAGTCATTGTGTCAATCTTCATATTCCAGAAGCTACAGTCATAGTGCAATAGTGATGTGGCTGAGAGTCTGAAGATTACATGGGTTGATATTTTGTTTTTTTTTCAGGTTCCTGGAGGAACCGTTTATATACAAATTATTAATGTCAATGACAACGCACCCGTCTTCAAGGAAGTGAGCTATAATTTCAGTATTCTTGAGGTGAGTATTTTATAAACGCTCCTTCTATGTGATAACCATTGAAACAGAGAGGAGCTGTTCATGGCACCCTGTAGACTGTCCATCGAGTCCAGTCTACAATGTAAGGTTTTCATTCTAATGACACATGAGGATCCCAGAGGTGGGGACCCCAACAATCAGAAATTTATCATTTATCCTATTTATAGGTGATGGTGGAAAAACTCCCTTAAAGGGGTTATCTGACCCCTGAAATGCCCCCCCCCCCTCCCACCCATATGCCCGGGCCCCTCACACACAATGTACTTACCTGGCTCCCCAGCACCCGGGTCACTTCTGAAGCCCGCACGGCCACTGCTGCATCTCCCCATCACGCGGATGAAAACATGGGTGGGGCGCAGCCAATAGCAGGCAGCTATAGCGTCACATGCTATGAGCTCACAATTTTTACTAGAAACAGCTGTCAATGTAATGTGCATGGGGGGGGGGGGGCCTCCAGACTCTCCCACGTTGGGGGAAGAGGGGTTAGGCACATTGAATTTTGCCTGGGAGAGATAGATCTGCTGTTTTTGAAGGCCAGCTATTAACCATCAGACTGTTGGTAAATCACCTGTATGACATGTTTCATAATGCAACATCAAACATCATTTTATATGTATATTAAGAATCTGCCAATGAACAGCGCCCTTGGTCCAGCAATACAAGCTGAAGATGCCGATATGGATACCCTCTACTATGAGCTCATTGGGAATGATACGGTGAGAGGAACAACAAATATTTGCTATACCTATGCTATGCTCTGAATTTATTTTCGTTGGTAGTATCCCCCCTTCATGATCGCTGTTGACCTTTTGTTATGGAGGTCTAAGAAGTAGACATGACATGAGATGTTCTGTGAGGGACAAGCAGCAATATTTCAGATTGTTTCATGTGTTGTCTACTTTATTCTGTCCTTCCTGAGGGCATTATAAACTAGTGACTGACTCTGAGGTCAGTTAGACTACTAACACATCAGCGTTCTCCCTTTCCGCTATTGAGATCCGTCATAGGATTTATGGCGGGGGAAAACGCTTTGTTTTGTCCCCATTCATTGTCAATGGGGACAAAACTGAACTGAAGGGAACAAAGTGCTCCAGATAGCGTTCCGTTTAATTTCATTGCATTCCCATGACGCACACAAAAACGCTGAGTGCGTCCTGGGAAACTGATCAAGACGGACCCGTCATGACTCACAATGTAAGTCAATGGTGACGGATCCGTTTTCTCTGACGCAGAAGAAAACGGATCTGTCCCCCATTGACTTACAATGGTTTTAGAGACTGATCCGTCTTGACCTTTCAGAACGGATGCAGGCGGTTGTATTATTATGACGGAAGCGCTTTTGCTTATCCACATGACAGATCCAGCAAAAACGCTGATGTGAAAGTAGCTTTACTTAACCGGGGTATTCCCTATCCTCAAGATAGGAAAAAACGATTAGATTGGAGGAGGTCCTAACACTAAGACCCCCACTGATAGCGAAAATGGGGGCCCCAGGACCCGTGGGGCACCCCGAAGTGAACAGAGCAGATGATTGGGTATGTGCGCAGTCACTCTCTTAATTTCTAGGGGAGTTCTGGAGATATAGCCGAGTACAGCGCTATGTCCGGAAATCCCATCTAGAAATGAATGGGGCGTCTGTTTACTTCAGAGGGCTCCACTGGTTATGGGGGCCCCCTTTCTTGGCAGTAGGACCGCCAATGATCTAATAGTTCTCAGAATAGAGGATAACTTCATATAACTGGAATATCCCTTTGGGTGGTTGTATGATCTTCTGCTCCCCTTACCTACCATCATATAGTGCATGATAATACATTTCTAACATAGCTAAAACCAGCCCTGTACCTCACATGGATCCAGAGATCTCCCGCTTCACTGCTTCAATTGCTTCCACCCTGGCAGCTCAAGAAGTGTGTCCTTTCTGCTGCAGCTCTCTTCCTGTAACCAGGGCAGGTGCAAGGATTTTTGCCAACACAAGCGAAGCTACATTTTGGCGCCCCCCCCCTCGCATCTCATCTGGCCCTGGTCCCGTCTGCAGCAGCTGGCCTCTGTGTGGTCCTGGTATCTTCTCTCTGCTTCAGACAATCGCTGGTTTGAGGACCGTATTTTTCACCCTCTAAGACACACCTAGGTTTTAGAGGAGGATAATAAGAAAAAAATATTTTCCATTACACCTCAGGTCATACCAGCAATCAGACCCCCAATGTTAATCAGACCTCAGCTAACAGCCCCAATCAGACCCCCAATGTTAATCAGACTTCAGATCAGACCCCCATGTCAGACATCAGCCCCCATCCATCAGCTCCCCATGTCAGCCTTAATGCCCCCATGTAAGCCATCATGCTCCCATGTAAGCCATCATGCCTCCCATGTAAGCCATCATGCCCCCCATGTCAGCCATCATGCCCCCCATGTCAGCCATCATGCCCCCCATGTCAGCCATCATGCTCCCCATGTCAGCCATCAGCCCCCCATGTCATCTATCAGACCCCATGTCACATTTCTCCCCCTCCATGTCAAATCACCCCCCCTTTGTCACATCAGCCCCCCATGTCACATTTCTCCCCCTCCATGTCACATTTTTCCGCCCTCCCCCAGGGTGCGCCCTAAGGCAGCCGCTTGGTCTGCCTTATGGTAGCACCAGCCCTGCCTGTAACTACTACAGCTTCTAACAGAAGATATGACTGGTGGCAGTAGGAGATTTCAACTAAGCACGTTTGACTAGCTCAGTGAGACGGACAAAAAATAAAAAAGAGATCAAACAGCAGGTGGCGCTGTATAGATACATTTTATTGAATAGCTCACTGGCTGTAGTAACTATTTAATTACTTTCAATTACAAAAGTATTCAGATCCAGGTGTTGGTTAGAAAAATGTAGAATATGCTTTGTGACACAATCCCTTTAAGAAAGATAATGTGGCCTTGTGAGACTCATGGTATTACCTTTTCCACGGACCTAGTATGGACCCATGTGTACTTTATGTGCCCACATAGTACCTCTGTTATACGGCATGGGACGAGAGTGCAACATTGGCATGAAATATGTGGTAAAAAAAATCCTAGAAAACCATAGGCACATTGGAGTATACAATATGGCATCAGTGGTCCTCAGCAAATATGAAATTGTCAGTCTCTAGGTAATAATATATCATTATATCCAATTGATTTATAGACTCTAAGGGGTATTCCCATAATTTGCTGACATATGCCAAAACATTATAATCAGTGGGTTCACCGATCTGGATATACATTTGGTACATCTGTGCTGCTGGTCACCCACTGTGTTTGGCAATGCATTCAAGTGAATGAGGTTGTGGTTATCTCCATGTGGCCGGCAACATCACTATACAGGGAAAATCATTGAAAGAACCGCAATGCTTAAAGTGCATCTGTCAGCAGTTTTGTACCTATGACACTGGCTGACCTGTTACATGTGCACTTGGCAGCTGAAGACGTCTGTGTTGGTCCCATGTTCATATGTGTCCACATTACTGAGAAATATGATGTTTTAATATATGCAAATGAGTCTCTAGGACCAATGGAGAACACCCCTCAAACCCAATGCTCACTATCACTATTACTATTACTTCATAACCTATTAACATACTAATAACATACTAATTATGCTTTTTTTCCCCTTACTATTAGGCTGCTGGTTATTTTAGATTGTCTTCTGTAACAAATCCAGTCTTACTACTGAATAGGTCTCTGGATTATGACCTGCACCCCCACATACGGCTGAATCTCACTGCACGGGTAGGTTGTGTTCAAGGGTAAACACAGAATGCACCGGGCCTCTGTGCAAGATTTGTTCGTGGACGCGTTTCTCTTTCAGCCTTTTATGTCTCTCTAACAATTCACTAGCAATAGTTTAAATCATGAGATTCTTAGTCTTGAATTTTTATATTGATCTGCAAGCATCGTTATCTTATTGGCGGGGGTCTGACACCCCACAACCGCATCGATCAGCTCTGCGGTGTCGGAAATAGGAACGGCACAGCTCAGTACATTATGTAGTAGACGGAGCTGGTTCCTGCAGCGCTGCTCCCATTCCCTTCTATCAGCTCACATTGGACAGACCTGTGTAGTATCTGCACCTACGTCCTGCTCCGGGGCTACAAGGTAACTCCGAAGCAGGGGGGAAGGGGTTTTGGACCTCCACCAATCAGATAGGGATGGCCTATCCTGAGTTTTGAGGAATCAAATACAATTGAAAGTGGTGTTCTAATGTGAATCCAGAACTACTTGGCCAAATATTTGGGACATGTGGCCTAGATGTCCAGTTCTAGTGACACCAAAAATCTCTGGAAAATAGTAGACTGAACCACATACAGTGTGTTTGCGAACATTCACCAACATGGTTCATAAGCCACGTGTTTGCATACATCCCAAGTCAAGGTGCTGCAATGTGAAAGTTAGCATGAAGCAGACCATGCGGCCAGGCCCCTGTCATAGAGAGTGCCAATTTCACTGGGTGATGAGCACAAAAATATGACCTGTATAGGTGCTGTAAAGGGTAACATGTAACATAGTAACATAGTACATAAGGCCGAAAAAAGACATTTGTGCATCCACTTCGGCCTGTTATCCTGTAAGTTGATCCAGAGGAAGGCAAAAAAAAAAAACAACGTGAGGTAGAAGCCAATTTTCCCCACAAGGGGGAAAAAATTCCTTCCCGACTCCAATCAGGCAATCAGAATAACTCCCCGGATCAACGACCCCTCTCTAGTAGCTATAACCTGTAGTATTATTACACTCCAGAAATACATCCAGGCCCCTCTTGAATTCCTTTATTGTACTCACCATCACCACCTCCTCAGGCAGAGAGTTCCAGAGTCTCACTGCTCTTACCGTAAAGAATCCTCTTCTATGTTTGTGTTTCCTCCAGACACAGAGGATGTCCCCTCATCACAGTCCTGGGGATAAATAGCTGATGGGAGAGATCTCTGTACTGACCCCTGACATATTTATACATAGTAATTAGATCTCCCCTCAGTTGTCTTTTTTCTAAAGTGAATAACCCTAATGTTGATAATCTTTCAGGGTACTGTAGTCCTCCTATTCCAGTTATTACTTTAGTTGCCCTCCTCTGGACCCTCTCTAGTTCTGCTATGTCTGCCTTGTTCACAGGAGCCCAGAACTGTACACAGTACTCCATGTGTGGTCTGACTAGTGATTTGTAAAGTGGTACAGCAGCTGCCTGACACTGGTTTTTACTGCTTAGTTTGCTGTTTATTAAAATTCCTAGGTCCTTTCCATGTCAGTGTTACCCAGTGTTTTACCATTTAGTATGTACTGATGACTTGCATTATTCCTTCCCATGTGTATAACTTTACATTTCAGTATTAAACCTCATCTGCCACTTATCTCCCCAAGCCTCCAATCTATCCAGATCGCTCTGTAGTAGTATACTGTCCTCTTCAGTGTTAATTACTTTACGCAGTTTAGTGTCATTTGGGTCTTATTTTAATTATTATTTTTTGCTATAGGATTTCCAGCTTCTTGGTGAAAGCTAGCAAATGTTCTGATTGTATGGCTTTCTATCACAAAAACTGGCTAAGTTGCCCATATCAACCAATCGTTTTGACAAATGTCCCTCTATAGAACTCCAATATATTTTTAAGAGGCAGAAGTGATTGGACAGATTTACTATGGTCTTAATATTAGATAAATTTACTATTCTGGCCCATAGACCTTTATAAATTTGAAGTATTGTAAATCCTGTGCCAGATTCATGCTAGAATTCCATTAATGCACCAAAAATGTTTCTGTGCACCAGAATTTTGTCTCTGCGCTAGAAAAATACATCTGTGCGCCCAAAAAAATCTGTTTAGTCGAAGCTTACACCGCCTATAGGTTGGCATAGTTACACTCCACAATGTGCCAAAATGTTGTATAAAACAGCAAATGTCATGAAAAGTATGCACGCCAATTTTTTTATGCTAAATGCATTAAAAAACTGGCGCATTTCTAATAATAAATGTGCTCTCTCGTGTACCAAACTTTGTGGACGCATTGTATGATTTTAGATATATCACACGTCTTCATTTTTATCTTCTTGTGCATTTTTCAAATGACCGTGTCATCGTCTGTTTCTGTTTAGGACACTGAATTTCCTGACGTTCATCCCAGTTTCACAGCTACAACATCTATAATTATTGACATCATTGATGCAGACGATAAACCACCTTTCTTCCAGCCCTGCAGGCTGATAGGCACGAAGATCTGTATTAGCAATGGCTACACAAGTAGCGTTAACCGTTCTGAACAAGCAGTAAGTGTGGGGGTGGTTTACGGAGGTTTCTAGTGATACGGGCTTTATGAATTTCAGATGAACACCATTGAAATGTATGTGGTAATTACTGTTCCTTAGGCCAGGTTGACATCATCATCTCAGAAGAACCATCAGAGGAACAGAAAACAACAAAAACAAAAAAATTGATCCTTTATTTTACAGAGTAACTATACCTTTTTTCTATTTTTGATATGCCATAGGGACATACCAGAAGTGTTGATTGTTGGGGGTCCCAGCTCTGAGACCCCCACGATCGCTAGAACATGGAGTCAGAAGCGCTCAGCCGAGCGCAGCTTCCCTTGCTGATGAGCGTGAGATTGTGGAAAAGCTCGTAGACTTTCTATTGAAACTGTCTACAGTCTTGCACTCAGCAGCGAGGAGAAGCTGCGCCCGGCTAAGTGCTTCTGACTCCTCATTCTAGTGATCAGTAGTGGTCTCAGAGCTGTGACCCCCGCCGATCAGGCTCGGACTGGCCCACAAGGGTACAGGGGAATCCCCCAGTGGGCCCCTGAGCAAGGTGGGCCCCTAGTCTCCCACTCCCTGCACAAGTGGCACAAAACTTACTGCACTACATACATATACAACGAGGAACAGAAGTATTTGAACACCCTGCGATTTTGCAAGTTCTCCCACTTAGAAATGATGGAGGGTTCTGAAATTCACATTGTGGGTGCATTCCCCAAAAAATTCACGAAATCACATTGTATGATTTTTAAAGAATTTATTTGTCTTGCACCGCTGAACATAAGTATTTGAACACCTGAGAAAATCTGTGTTAACATTTGGTACAGAAGCCCTTGTTTGCAATTACAGAGGTCAAACGTTTCCTGTAGTTCTTGACCAGGTTTGCACACACTGCAGAAGGGATTTTGGCCCACTCCTCCACACAGATCTCCTCTAGATCTGTCAGGTTTCTGGGCTGTCGCTGAGCAACACAGAGTTTCAGCTCCCTCCAAAGATGTTCTATTGGATTTAGGTCTGGAGACTGGCTAGTCCACTCCAGAACCTTGATATGCTTTTTATGGAGCCATTCCTTGGTTATCCTGGCTGTGTGCTTCGGGTCGTTGTCATGTTGGAAGACCCAGCCATGACCCATCTTCAATGCTCTGACTGAGGGAAGGAGGTTGTTGCTCAAAATGTCACAATAAATGGCCCCATTTATCCTATCCTTAATACAGTGTAGTCGTCCTGTCCCTTTCGCAGAAAAGCACCCCCAAAGCATGATGTTACCACCCCCATGCTTCACAGTAGGGATGGTGTTCTTGGGATGCAACTCATTCTTCTTTTTCCTCCAAACACGACGAGGGAAGTTTAGACTAAAAAGTTCTACATTGGTCTCATCTGACTACATTAATTTCTCCCATGCCTCCTCTGGATCATTCAGATGGTCATTGGCAAACTTCAGACGGGCCTGGACATGTGATGACTTGAGCAGGGGAACCTTCCGTGCAATGCATGATTTGAAACCATGACAGTGTAGTGTTCTACTGACAGTGACCTTTGAAACTGTGGTCCCAGCTCTCTTCATGTCATTGACCAGCTCCTCCCTTGTAGTTCTGGGCTGATTCCTCACCTTTCTTATCATCAGTGATACCCCACGAGGTGAGATCTTGCATGGAGCCCCAGTCCAAGGGAGACTGACAGTCGCCTTTAGCCTCTTCCATTTTCTAACAATTGCTCCAACAGTTGATCTATTTTCACCAAGCTGCTTGGTAATTGCCCTTTCCAGCCTTGTGAAGGTCCACAATTTTGTCTCTGGTATCTTTTGACAGCTCTTTGGTCTTGCCCATAGTAGTAGTTGGCGTCTAACTGACTGTGGGGTGGACAGGTGTCTTTAAAGAGCTCAGACAGGTGGTACTAAGATAGATTAATGAACCGAGTAGACTATTTAAAGGCACAGTAACAGGTCTTTGAGAGCCAGAATTCTTGCTGTTTCTCAGGTGTTCAAATACTTATGTTCAGCAGTGCAAGACAAATAAATTCTTTAAAATCATACAATGGGAGTGGGAATGCATCTACAATGTGAATTTCAGACCCCTCCATGATTTCTAAGTGGGAGAACGTGCTAAATCGCAGGGTGTTCAAATACTTCTGTTCCTCACTGTATTCAATGTACAGCACCTCAACCAGATTTTGTTTATATATTTAAAACTTGACAGATTGTATGTATCCGTACGGTGGGCCCTAAAATAAATTTTACTGGTGGGCCCTAGGCACCCCAGTCTGACACTGCCGCCGATCAAGACTTTTTTTTAAATGGAAAAAAGGTTTAATTACTCATTAAGCCTCCGTTATGCTCAGTTAGGCACATTTTGCATCCGTTTTAGCCATTTCCGTCTACGATCCATTATTTCAGACGGAAAGATAAAGTGTAGATGGGGATGTCTGGGACATTTACTAATCACAGAGAAAGCATGGGATGTCATAAAATGATAAAATAAATATTTCTGACCTGGAAAATCTCCCGCAACTCCGATGTTCCCACTGGTCCCTGTTGCTGTTCTGCAGTGATGACATTGTGACCACCCACTGTAGTCACTTAGCAGACAGTGAATGGCTGCAGCAGTGACTTGCGGGTAATCTCAATGTCATCACTGCAGGACAGCATTGGAGATCAGCAGGATCAGCACTAGGGCGGCAGGGGATTTTCCTGCTGTCTCTGAGTGTTTTTAAAGGGGCTATCTCATCTTAGACATTGGTGGCCTATCACTAGGATAAGCCACCGATGTCAGATGCGGGTCCCACAGCTATTTCCAGAATGGGTCCACGAAAGTAAAGGAGAGCGCATCATTCTCTCTAACTATAGCTCTGCCATTTGCACTGGTGGTGAGCACATAACATGGCATTTAGGTTAACCATTAGAGATAGTAGCAGGTTGTAGGAGTGGTAACACCACTCCGGGGTGTTACACATGGGAGCTTGGCTGTTTTCAGAACTCCCATGAAAATGAATGTAGGGCAGTCATGTATGCGCGGCTGCTCTCCACTCAGTTTGTGGGTCCAATTCTGGACATATGTGTGGGACCCAGAGCATGTGGAGCGACCTTAAGCCTCATGCAGACGTCCGTGGAACACGGTCCGTGAGATACCGGACTGGAATTGCAGGAGCGCACAGCGTCATTGGTTGCTTTCTGGTTGCCAGTCCGGTATCTCACGGACCGTGTTCCACGGACGTCTACATGAGACTTTACATTCATCTCCATGGAAGTTCCAAGATAGCCAAGCTCCCATAGAAATGAATGGAGAGCAAAGGGCGTGCTCTCCTTCACTTTCAGGAGTCTATTCTAGAGATAGGTGTGGGTCCCAGAGGTGACAACTCCACTAAATGTCTTGGATAGCCCTTAATTAATAAAACATCTTTACTATGCACGTCAGAGTAGACATTTACATATCAACTGTTCTGTGTTCTTCAATACAGTCATCTAGCTCATAGTAACGATGGCAACAATGCATTTATATGGTTGTCAAGAGGTCACAGAAGTATGCATGATAAGACAGAAGAAATGGTTGTGACTTTGCTCCTTTATTGAGTCACTTGATGCACTTTAGATTAACAACAGCTTTAAGTAATGTGCACATGTACGTCAATTGCAAGGCAATAAACTACAGTGAATTGCATTGTTTGATGTCATATTGTGTCAGATTGAACTTAGAACTTTACACTTATGTGATTTACCCATAGCTCCCAACTTGTGAAAAGCACAAAGAGGGACAGTATTTGCCATGCCTCTAACTCCACCCAAAATATAACTATACATACCCAATCCCATCTAGTTCCCCTAATGCCCCCACATAGTAGTTATTCCCCCTATATGTCACCACACAATAGTTATGCCCACATTGTGCCCCATTCACAGTAGTAATGCCCACATTATGTCCATTTCACAGTAGTAATGCTCACATTGTGCCACCACACAGTAGTTATGTCACCCCTTGCGTCCTCTTCACAGTAGTTATGTCCACATTGTACCTAATCACAGTAGTAATGCCGACATGTGCCGCTTCACAGTAGTAAGCCTACCTGTACCCCCTTCACAATAGTAAAGCCCAAATGTGCCCCTTCACAGTAGGTATACCCAGATATTTTCCCCTTCACAGTAGTTATGGCCAGATGTGCCTCCTTCACAGTAGTTAATTTATACCCAGATGTGTCCCTTTACAGTAGTTATACCCAGATGTGTCCCTTCACAGTAGTTATGCTCAGATCAGTGCCTCCTTCACAGTAGTTATACCCAGATGTGTCCCTTAACAGTGGTTATGCTCAGATATGTGCCCCCTTCACAGTAGTTATGCCCATATATGTGTCCCTTCACAGTAGTTATACTCAGATCAGTGCCTCCTTCACAGTAGTTATGCCCAGATATGTGCCCCCTTTACTGTAGTTATACCCAGATGTGTCCCTTCACAGTGGTTATGCTCAGATATGTGCCCCTTCACAGTAGTTATACACAGATATGTGCCCTTTCGCAGTAGTTATGCCCAGATGTGCCACCTTCACAGTAGTTATGCACACATGTGCCCTTTCACAGTATTTATACCCAACTGTGCCCCTTTCACATTAGTTATGCTCAGATGTGCCCCCTTCTCAGTAGTTATGCCCAGATGTGTCCCTTCACAGTAGTTATACCCAGATGTGTCACTTCACAGGGGTTATGCTCAGATCAGTGCCTCCTTCACAGTAGTTATACCCAGATGTGTCCCTTAACAGTGGTTATGCTCAGATATGTGCCCCCTTCACAGTAGTTATGGCTAGATGTGCCTCCTTCACAGTAGTTAATTTATACCCAGATGTGTCCCTTTACAGTAGTTATACCCAGATGTGTCCCTTCACAGTAGTTATGCTCAGATCAGTGCCTCCTTCACAGTAGTTATACCCAGATGTGTCCCTTAACAGTGGTTATGCTCAGATATGTGCCCCCTTCACAGTAGTTATGCCCATATATGTGTCCCTTCACAGTACTTATGCTCAGATCAGTGCCTCCTTCACAGTAGTTATGCCCAGATATGTGCCCCCTTTACTGTAGTTATACCCAGATGTGCCCCCTTTTCAGTAGTTATACCTAGATGTGTCCCTTCACAGTGGTTATGCTCAGATATGTGCCCCTTCACAGTAGTTATACACAGATATGTGCCCTTTCGCAGTAGTTATGCCCAGATGTGCCACCTTCACAGTAGTTATGCCCAGATGTGCCACCTTCACATTAGTTATGCACACATGTGCCCTTTCACAGTATTTATACCCAACTGTGCCCCTTTCACATTAGTTATGCTCAGATGTGCCCCCTTCTCAGTAGTTATGCCCAGATGTGTCCCTTCACAGTAGTTATACCCAGATGTGTCACTTCACAGTGGTTATGCTCAGATATGTGCCCCCTTCACTATAGTTATACCCAGATATGTGCCCCTTCACAGTAGTTATGCCCAGATGTGCCCCCTTCACAGTAGTTATGCACACAGGTGCCTCTTCACAGTATTTATGCCCAGCTGTGCCCCTTTCACAATAGTTATGCCCAGATGTGCCCCCTTCTCAGTAATTATACCCAGATGTGTCCCTTCACAGTGGTTATGCTCAGATCAGTGTCTCCTTCACAGTAGTTATGCCCAGATAAGTGCCCTCTTCACAGTAATTGTACCCAGATATGTGCCCTCTTCTCTGTAGTTATACCCAGATGTGTCCCTTCACAGTAGTTATACCCAGCTGTGCCCCTTTCACAATAGTTATGCTCAGATATGTGCCCCGTTCACAGTAGTTATGCCCAGATATGTGCACCTTCACAGTAGTTATATCCAGATATGTCCTTTCACAGTGGTTATGCTCAGATATGTGCCCTTTCACAGTAGTTATGCCCAGATATATGCCCTCCTCACTGTAGTTATACCCAGATGTGCCCCCTTCTCAGTAGTTATACCCAGATGTGTCCCTTCACAGTGGTTATGCTCAGATATGTGTCCTCTTCACAGTAGTTATACCCAGATATGTGCCCCTTCACAGTAGTTATGCGCACATGTGCCCCCTTCACAGTATTTATGCCCAGCTGTGCCTCTTTCACAGTAGGTATGCCCAGATGTGTCCCTTCACAATAGTTATGCTCAGATCAGTGCCCACCTCACAGTAGTTATGCCCAGATATGTGCCCCTTCACAGTAGTTATGCCCAGATATGTGCCCCTTCACAGTAGTTATGCCCAGATATGTGCCCCTTTCATAATAGTTATGCCCACATGTGCCCCTTTCTCACTAGTTATGCCCAGATGTGCCCCCGTCACAGTAGTTATGCCCAGATATGTGCCCCCTTCACAGGAAAAAAAAACAAAACTGTAAATACTTACCTGGCACCTTGCGCTGCTGGGCTGTGTGGGAGGAGCACAGGCTGTCTCCTGGCATGCACAGCTCCTCATTGTTTGTTACTATGTGTCGAATATCTTCTATATAAAAAGAATAAATGCCATTTGCTGAAGTGAAACAACCCCTTTAAGCAAGTATAAAAAGAGAAACAAGTGGGATGTCAGCAGACTACACAATAAATATGTGACAGAGGCCTGAAATAGTTATTATTACTGTAAAGTAATGCAATTTTTATTTTAGACTGAGCCGCTACAGCTGATGCCTGGCCCTCTATATGCTGTTGATGGAGATTATGGCATTAATGACCCTATTTCCTACAGTATTATCAGTGGTATGTAAAAATATCAATGTAATAAATATTGCAATTGTCAGAACAGCGGATTCTCCATATAGCCAAATAGAAAACATTGAAGCTCTTATGCCGTATGCGCTTTTCACTGGGTCTATACAGTATTGCTTTGCAACATATTATTCTGCCAGCTGATGGGATCCAGTATGTGTTCAATTAAATAAAATCTTGAACCACTTGCAATGATAGCTCGATAAAGGGGTTATCCCAGGAGTATTAGTATTACTAGGCATTTTAAATAAAGTATTATTGTAATATACCTGCAATAAAAATATTGTTGCATGTCACATTTGTCTCTTCTGTTTATCCCTTTGGTCCACCTTCTTCTGCAATCAGAGGTGGACTGACAAGCTCAGTAGTTTCCGTGCTCATCCCTACCTTTGAAATAATAGGACTATATAGATATATCTCTCTCTAGACAGTGGAGAAGGAAATAGTGAGGGTGTTACATACCATATATATTTCCGGGGCTATATGTGTGGTCCTACCCTAACAGCTATCTAATGTCTATGTTGGATTCACTGCACTCTTCACTTTGGTGTGAACACATACACATTATATCTGTAAAGAATAAATCAAGGCAACTGGACGTACTGTAGATTTCTTGAAAACGTTTCACTCGTTCTTCCAACGAGTTTTCTCAATTCTGAGTGATTGTACAAAAATTCTGGGAATAAATATGTAACTGAATCCACATCTGGTAATTATACCCAGCATTGGGTCAAAGGTGTTGATTCCATTATTCTAATTGGAGTCAGTAGGTGATAAAGACTTCTGGGTATAATTACCAGATGTGGATTCAGTTACATATTTATTCCCAGAATTTTTGTACAATCACTCAGAATTGAGAAAACTCGTTGGAAGAACAAGTGAAACGTTTTCAAGAAATCTACAGTACGTCCAGTTGCCTTGATTTATTCTTTACAGATATATACCATGACCTGGATAAATGAGAACCTTCACAGACACACATACACATTATTCAGGGCAGTTACCATGGATGTATCCATGGTGATATCCAAGCTCAGAATAGTAGGCATTATAGGAATATAAGTGGAGGAGATGTAGGTTTGCAGCCTGCGGCTTCAAGCAAGGACAGGTCATGAAGGACGATAAGTGGTTATGTCTGAGAAGATGTAACCTATGAAAAAACTCCTTTTGAATATCTCATGTATCTCCGATAAACAGTTTTGGCAGATATCCATTAACCTTTACTAATTCACCATTTAATCTATTTTTAAACTTTTAATCTCCTTTGTGTTTAGGCAATGAGAACAGTATATTTTCTATAGATACGGGAAACGGAAACATAACAATGGACAAGTCAGTAGACACCTTAAGGACAATCCTGCTGCAAGTTATGGTAGGTACTGAAGAACTTGTTGGGTGGACATAGTAGAGGGCACTAGAAATAATAAGCCATTTTGCTCTGATACTTGTGGTTGTGAATACATTTGATCTTAGTATCTCATGGCAGCGTCATGCAGTCAATGCCGGTCTCAGTAACAGTTTGTTACATAACATCCTGCAGCATTGATTACTGGATGAAACGGACATGTGACGTCACATCAATATCCATGAAACATCTCTGATGTAAATCCAGAATGATGTTGATTCAGATATCTCGCATAGGACTTTAGTTGAACATTATATACTATATTATAACATGTATTATACAGTAAATCATTATGCAGTATTTTCCATGTGCAGTGTATTTATTATTGTACTTGGCTGATTACTAGAAAGAACGTTTGCCATTTACTATATTTTTTGTGGTATAATAGACATTGCATTTCCTTCCAGGCTTATCAGTCTAATGATATACAGAAATATGCCACCACCACAGTCCAGATTGAAGTAAAGGAAAAGAATAATTACCCTCCAATATTTCAAATGTCCAATTACTATGGAACTATCCCTACAAATACAGATATTGGAAGTTTTGTTCGTAATTCTAGTGACCAGGAGTAAATCACTCCAAGTATTTGCCTCTGATAGAGATTTTCCAGATGTAAGTATCTCCAGTAGCTGAAAGAATAAAATAATTATTCTGTTTGATTCTTACAATATATTGTAATTCTATACTTATTTGTATTATTTACATATCTACAAAACGGCTGAACGTTGCTCTTGTGCTTGGTATACTTTTACCAACATATATTTTTTGCACTGTATCTGTGATAGCATTGCAGTCAAGAAAAAGAACATACTCGCTGCACAAAGTTTATTCCCCTTTGACCCAATAAGAGATGCCCACAACTTATGGCAACAAATAGTGCATAGGAGCCCCTTCATCACATCTTTAAATCAGAAACCACACTAGACCTCAATAAAACACACTAGACTCTAGACCAGGCTCCCTAAATATATCCAGCCCCCAGAGCAGACATCCTAAATAAATCCAACCCCCAGAGCAGACATCCTAAATAAATCCAGCACCCAGACCAGGCATCCTAAAATATCCAGCCCCCAGATCAGACTTCCTAAAAAAAATCCATCCCCCAGACCAGACTTCCTAAATATATCCAGACTTCAGACTGGAAATCCTAAATTAATCCAGCCCCTAGACCAGACATCCCAAATCAATGAAGCTCCCAAACCAGACATCCTAAATCAATCCAGCCATGGACCAGATATCCTTAATCAATCCACCCCCCCAGACCAGACATTCTAAATAAATCCAGACCTTAGACCACACATCCTAAATACATCTAGCCCCCAGACCACACATCCTAAATAAATCCAGACCCCAGACCAGACTTCCTAATTAAATCCAGTCCTGATATTCTAAATAAATCCGGACTCCAGACCAGACTTCCTAATTAAATCCAGACCTGATATCCTAAATAAATCCAGACCCTAGACCAGACACCCCAAATACAGACCCCTCAGACCCTAAATAAATACCTCTATGTAATACAGAAAACATAAACTAGATATAAACTACTGCAGATCCCAGTCCAGACCCTTCATAACATAGATCACAGACCAGAACTGCCTTAATATACACTCCAAACCTTGCTAATTATGAATACCAAGTGCAAAATATTTTTTAAATTCTTGAATATTGTAAAAAAAAAAAAAAATATTTTTTTACTATATTAGGCATCATTAATCAGACAGCTTCCATATTTATATGTGCACTGTCTGTTTTTCAGGGTTTTAATCCAGCTGTCATATATAAGGTAGAGAACAGCACGGATTTTACCGTTCTTCGCGATGGATACATATTGACTAGCTCTGTTTTCAACTCTCCTGGCACCACTGCGTTCCTAGTAAGTTCTGCAAAGTACTGTATTTCATGGTTTATTGAAAAGAAAGACACACATTAAAGGCCTTATTCTTACGTAATATTAATATATTAATGTTATCCCTTTAAGTTTCCTAGACCTTGGTATGTTGCTATATTTTTGCACACATTTTTATACGCAGTCCGGGTAGTAGTGTTGATCGCAAATATTCTAATCGCAAATTTTTATCGCGAATATCGGCACTTTGAGAATTCGCGAACATGTAGAATATAGTGCTATATATTGGTAATCATGAATATTCTAGTTTTTTTTTCATCAGTAACCTCCCTTCTTACTTGTGGGCCAATGAGAAGGCTGCAATATCTTTGTCAGAGCTTAGCAACATCCCTAGCAACCAATAGGAAAGCTGCCCCTTACTATATAAGAACCTCCCCAGCAGCCATTTCTGCAGTTTTTTTTTTTTGCAGTTCTGAGAGAGCAGTGTCATTGCTGTGCTCTGTGCTTTCATCTGGATCCTATTCCTTATCCAATTACATTAGATAGTTAGTTAGCTCATATATATAATACAGATAGTTAGTGGGAGATAGTCAGTGTAGGTTACATAGTGATATAGTGTAGCTATAGGGCAGGGTGTTAGGTAGTGTGATAGGAATTACGGTTTCTCTGCTGTCCATACATACATGCTACAGACATAGTGCTGTGATGTCACAACAATACTTAAAATCTGTAATATCTACTCAGACATGATAAAATGTGATGCGCAAAAAAATATGCGCATCATTAGTGCCAATTTGCGCAATCGCGAAAATAATGACGAGATCACGTATTCTAGAATTCGTGAGTTTATTGCAAATATTGTGCGAAAAATTCACAAAATATTGCAAAAACGAATATTGCCTTTGCCGCTCATCACTACCAGGTAGTGCTGTTGTCTTTGGTGTTGTATGGAAGCTGATTTTCTCGCATAGAAGTAAATGGTGACGAAAAAGTTGGATCTGTGTGTAATGACCCATACAAAACCTCAGAATGCGTCCAATATGGGATTCAGTGGAGAAAAGAGTTTGAAAAATGGGGTCTAGGAGTCCAACTCTGAGTCCTGCTCCATTAATAACGCTAGATCCTGAAGGCTATTTTCAGCCATACACACAATCAGACCATAAAGGGTAGGGCCACATGAGAAAGGTCCGAAAACCGTGGTAGCATGTGCTCGCAGGTGGGTTCTGTTAAGTCAACATCTGTTTTCTGACAAAATGATCTATAAATGATTAAATTATCTATTTGGTCATTCTGCAAAAAGGCTCTGGAGGTATCCGTTTACTGATACTTCCTGATTTATACCTCCAACAGAGGGCTCTGATGTCCACCACTGCAAAGTCATACAATGGCACATGTCGCCCATAGACTCCTATGTTGAAATGATATGTAGAAGCTTTTTTATATGCTTGAGAAAAAAAAATTGCTGATGTAAACCAACTAGACAAATGCCAAATGAACACTGCCATCCATTGCGTGCATGAGATACATCTGCCAAATGGAATATGTGCAATAGTTCTTAAAAATTCGATTCAGTTGCTTCGCTGAATCTTACAAAAAAAAAATTTGCTTTGTGACGAATTAATTTGTCACGTAGTGCAGTTTCTTTTGTAAGTAGCGGGTGCAATGAAAGGACACAGTGAACCCCTCAGATGCCGCGTTCATCACTGATCGCGGCATCTGAGACCAGAATTTTTTTTTAAAAAATTGTACTTACCACATCCATTTGAGTGCAAAGAGGCTGTTGCGGCCATTTTGCTTGAAGCTCCAGCGTGAAATCTTGCGCGACGCGTGATGACATCATCACTTCAGCCGGCATGGTCATACGTCACCGCGCACGAGATTTTGCGCAAGATCTTCAAGCAAGATGGCCACAGCGACCTCTTTGCACTCGAATGTATGAGGTAAGTATGATTTTTTTTACCGCCATTTCAGGGAAATCGATTCGTTACCACAAAGCACAAGGAAATTCGGCTTTGTGGCGAATCAAATTTTTCCTAAAATTTGGATCGAAGTCCACTTCGTTAACTTTGATAAGCTCAACACTAATGTGCAGTGTGAACATACCATTAGTAGATATAGGGTGTGATGTCTACAATGCTGCCCTAATTCTGTAAAGACACTGGGGGTCATTTATCAAACTGGTGTAAAGTAGAACTTGCTGAGTTGCCCTTAGAAACCAATCAGATTCCACCTTTTATTTTCCAAAGGAGCTGTCAAAAATGAGAGGTGGAATCTGATTGGTTGCTATGGGCAACTATACACCAGTTTGATAAATGACCCCAACTGTTTTTTCTTTCAAAAAGGTGAGTGCAACTGACGGTGCAACGTCTGAGAGGACCACAACTCTGGTTACAATAGAAATCACCCAAAGTAAGTGCCTAGCACCCTCCGGTTGCTAGCAAGGTTATTGAAATATTGTAAAAAAATGTGCATTCAGTGGACAATTTATTTGGTATGTGTGATTAGAATCCATTTATGATATGACCCGTGTTTGCAATGATTATAGGATGCAGTGGAAGTGGACATGCACATGTTCTGTTCTTGGCCCTGAGTTTAATTTCCTTCCCACAGTGGGTATAATAAACTCAAAAGCTGCCAATCTCCAGCAATTTTCACATAGACCAGTTTCTAAAGCATATAGAAAATACTACTCCGAGCAAGAAATGCCCATTGAGGCCTGGATCTGGGGCCCAAACTATCAATTAATGAACTAAGTCAGAAGAGCATGGATAAGGATTATGCATGGAGAAGTGGATGGTCTACAGCAGCAGAAGAACATAATAAGGAACATGTATCAAGACTGGCATTCCCATACGCAAGTCTTGATCCCTGTGCCCTGAAGTGAGATGCTCCTAATTTATTCGATTAATAGATCTCTGGCACTCCGCGCACCAGAAACTGACGCCAGCTACGCCAAATTTACTTCCTCTTTCACACAAGCGTGTCCGGATAAGGTCCGGATGTGTTGCGGCAAACTCACGCGAGTAGGTACCCAATTGCAGTCAGTTTTGATTGCGATTGCGTTCCGTTGTTCAGTTTTTGTCGCGTGGGTGCAATGCGTTTTGCACGCGTGTGATAAAAAACTAAATGTGGTACCCAGACCCGAACCCGGACTTCTTCACAGAAGTTCGGGTTTGGGTTAGGTGTTGTGTAGATTGTATTATTTTCCCTTATGGTTATAAGGGAAAATAATAGTATTCTGAATACAGAATGCTTAGTAAAATAGGGCTGGAGGGGTTAAAAAAAATATATAAATAATTTAACTCACCTTAATCCACTTGTTTGCGCAGCCGTCATCTCTTCTGTCTTCTTCTTTGAGGAATAAGACCTTTGATGACAGTCACTTCGCTCATCACACGGTCCATCACATGATCTTTTACCATGGTGATGGATCATGTGATGGACCATGTGATGAGCGTGATCATTTAAATGTCATACCTTATAAGATTATTGTTGCTGGCCACGTATGTATATATTTTTATAAGCACAAGCCGTACATCAAGTGGATGCTTCAAGTAGCATAATAACCCATGCAACAAAGCACACTGTTGTTTCCATGAACATGAGAAGGTCTTGATTATTTAGTTAGTCCAGTGGCCTGTCAAATCTCAAAAAACCTTCAGGTAGAGACCAATTTTTCTCATTTTAGGGGGAATTTTTTTTATTTGCCAATCAGGCAATCAGAATAACTCCCTGGATAAATGACCCATCTCCACTATTCTAGTAGCTATAAGCTGTAATATTTGTTATATTACTATAGGAAATTTAGTTTCATCGTAATATTGTTAGCATTACTTTAGTATGTTTTCGGAATCAGGAAGTGTGGGTTAAAAGTAGTCTGTCAGCAGTTTTGACTTTGCACGCTGTCAGCAGTTTTGACTATGCAAAACTGCTGAAAGTGCTATGTAGGGGCTGTCGAGAGCAGGACAAACATACCTCATGTGGAGCTTTTATCAGGAGTAGTGTGAATATGAACTTTTATTCTATTCTACCGGGCACTGCTTCTTTGCCAAGTGCTTTCTGCTTCACAGTCCCTCACCTCTGCTCTGAGTGAGGCCTCTTTCACACTACCGTTTTTTTTTTCCGTTTTGCGGGCCGTTTTTTGCGTTCCGTATACGGAACCATTCATTTCAATGGTTCCGCAAAAAAACCTGAATTTACTCCGTATGCATTCCGTTTCCGTATTTCCGTTTTTCCTTTCCATTGAAAGATAGAACATGTCCTATTATTGCCCGCAAATAACGTTCCGTGGCTCCATTCAAGTCAATGGGTCCGCAAAAAAAACAGAACACATACTGAAATGCATCCGTATGTCTTCCGTATCCGTTCCGTTTTTGCGGAACCATCTATTGAAAAAATGTTATGCCCAGCCCAATGTTTTCTATGTAATTACTGTATATGCCATAAGGAAAAATGGAAACGGAAACACAACGGAAACCAAAAAAACGGAACAACGGATCCATGAAAAATGGGCCGCAAAACACTGAAATAACCATACGGTAGTGTGAAAGAGGCCTGACAGTGTTTCCTGATGGATGTTGCAGCTGTCACTCAAACACAGGGAGCAGGCTTTAAAGCACCTCAATGAGCAGAGAATACTTCAAGATAAAGCACCACTCCCTGGTCGCTTGCATGAGCAGGTCAAAACTGCTGACAGACTCCCTTTATGGCCTCATGCAAACAACCGTATGGCTTTTTCAGTGTTTTGCGGTCCGTTTTATATGGATCTGTTGTTCCGTTTTTTTATTCCGTTTCCTTTCCGTTTTTACGTTCCGTTTTTTACGTATGCCATATACATTATACAGTAATTACATAGAAAAAAATTGGGCTGGGCATAACATTTTCAATAGATGGTCCCGCAAAAACGGAACGGATACAGATTTCTGTATGTGTTCCTTTGTTTTGCGCACCCATTGACTTGAATGGAGCCAAGCACCGTGATTTGCAGACAAGAATAGGACATGTTCTATCTTTTCATGGTACGGAAATACGGAAATACTGAAACGGAATGCACACGGAGACACTTCAGTTTTTTTTTGCTGAACCATTGAGGCCTCATGCACACGACCGTTGTGTGCACCCGTGGGCCGTTGTGCCGTTTTCTGTTTTTTTCTGCGGCTCCATTGACTTTCAACGGGGCCGTAGAAAACTCGGCTTCTGCACCGTTTTTACACCGCGCCCGTGATCCGTGTTTCGAGGCCGTGAAAAAAATATAACCTGTCCTATTTTTTTCACGGCCAACGGTTCACGGGCCCATTCAAGTCAATGGGTCCGTGAAAATCACGGATGCACACAAGATTGTCATCCGTGTCCGTGATCCGTGTCCGTGATCCGTGTCCGTTTTTTCCTATCATTTCAATGGCAAACTTGACTTAGATTTTTTTTTCATCTTTCATGTCCGTGGATCCTCCAAAAATCACGGCAGACCCATGGATAAAAAAACGGGCACGGATCACGGTACAACGGAACCACGTTTTGCGGGACGTTAAAAAATACGTTCGTGTGCATGAGGCCTAAAATGAATGGTTCAATATATGTTCCGCATACTGAACTAAAAAAACGGCCAGTATACTGAACGCAAAATACTGTCGTGTGCATGAGCCCTAAGCCTTAGCCTGAATATTCCACCCCACAGCAAAGCTCTCCTGTATGAGAACGGAACAGAATACATTTTGGAGCATTCCGTTCTGTTCAGTTACGTTTTGTCCCCATTGACAACGAATGGGGACAAAACAAAAGTGTTTTTTTCTGGTATTGAGACCCTATGACGGATCTTAATACCGGAAAATATTAACGCTAGTGTGAAAGTAGCCTTAGAATACAGGGCCACAGTTCAATTTACAGACGTGTGGGTTATGGCAGAACCATTACTGATCGCATTATCTTCTCACTATAGAATACAGATAATGCTAATTAAAAAACGTTCATGTTTAATAAGCATCCAAAATTAGATTTTCCAAGTAGATTGTATTATGAATATGGGGAGGATTGAACTGTTAAATGGTAAATCTAATTGCAAACATTAAAGGGGTTTTCCAGTTTGCATCAACATCCTTTAAAATAATTATTTATGAAGGTAGTTGTAATTTTGTAATGTGTTTCTTTTACCTCTATTGCTCGTGTCTTCCATTCTGAGCTGTGGTCATGTGACCATGTCCATGCAGCTCTTTCTTACTTTCTGTGATGTTATGTCCATGGGCATGTCAGAGCAGCAACAGGGGCAGTAATAGAGGTGTGTCTATGTAAGTAGCTGGGTGGGAGGAGCTATAAACTAGCTGGGCGTGGTTAGTGGCGGTGCAGGAGGCTGTGGCAGAGAAAGGAGAAGTGCATCATGGGTTTGGTTGGATAGAGCAACAGGATGTGCTACATACAGGGATGGAAACAAACCATAGGGATTTGTTTACATGGTGAAAACAGGAAAGCAGAGTCCAAATTCACAATGAAAGAGCATAGGGTAGATATACATTTGGTAAGTAAAGACATGAGCATATCTGTTAAATCATAGTAAAACCTTTTAAGGTACAATAATTATAATGACGTTATTATTGACTTTGGAATATCTATTTCTTGTATAGCACTCACCACTACCACAAGTACAACAACAAGCACCACTAAAGCCACAACTCACTCTACTCCAACAACAATCAGCACCACTTCTGGAACAGGTACCACTACAACTACTACTCCTTCTACTCAGACAACGACCAGCACGACTGCTGGAACAGGTACCACTACAACTACTACTCCTTCTACAAGGACAACAACCAGCACGACTGCTGGAACAGGTACCACTACAACTACTACTCCTTCAACACGGACAACAACCAGCACGACTGCTGGAACAGGTACCACTAAAACTACAATTCCCTCTACTCAGACAACAAATACTGCTACTGGGACAGGTACCACTACAACTACAAATCCATCTAGTCGGACAACAACAAGCACCACCACTGGAACAGGTACCACTACAACTACTACTCCTTCTACTCAGACAACAACAAGCACCACCACTGGAACAGGCACCACTACAACTACTACTCCTTCTACTCAGATAACAACAAGCACCACCACTGGAACAGGTACCACTACAACTACTACTCCTTCTACTCAGACAACAACAAGCACCACTACTGGGACAGGTACCACTACAACTACAAATCCATCTAGTCGGACAACAAGCACCACCACAGGAACAGGTACAACCACAACTACTACTCCTTCAACTCGGACAACAACCATCACCACCACTGGAACAGGTACCACTACAACTACTACTCCTTCTACTCGGACAACAACAAGCACCACTACTGGGACAGGTACCACCACAACTACAACTCCATCTAGTCAGACAACAACAAGCACCACCACTGGAACAGGTACCACTCCAACTCCAACTACTTGGACAACAACAAGTACCACTACTGGGACAGGTACCACTAGAACTACAACTCCATCTACTCGGATAACACCAAGCGGCATTAGTTCGACAGGTATCACTAGAACTCCCTCTACTCAGACAACAAAAAGTACCATTGCTGAAACTGGAACTGTTACAACTTCTCCTACCACAGAAACAGGCACTATTACAGGGAGTACTACCACTGGGACAGGTAGTACTGCTAAAAATCCAGAGCCAGGTATTACCATAACCACCAGAATAAAGACCACAACATATTATTTTCACATAAAACCTGTTACACATTTATCTGTTAGCAGAAGCACTACAATAAGTACATCACACACAACATTAACATGCACCTGTGGTTCCAGGTGAATTTTTTGAACAGACCTTAATTTGTATGTGCTTAAGATATATATATATATAGAGAGAGAGAGAGTCATAAGAACAAGGTACACTCCCTTTGAATTCTATGGTTTTATGTATTAGGCATACAAGAAATCTGGTCCTTATAAGGTCTTAGAATTAGGTAAATACAACCGTCCTAGGAGCTCAATACCAGAAAATAACTGATCAGTTTTATCCTAATGCATTCTGAATAGAGAGCAATCCGTTCAGGATGCATCAGGATGTCTTCAGTTCAGTCTTTTTGCCTTTTTAGGACGGAGATAATACCGCAGCATGCTGCGGTTTTATCGCCGTCCAAAATTCAAGAACACTTGCCGGAATGCCGGATCCAGCATTTTTTCTTATTGACATATATTAATGCCGAATCCGGGCAAAAATGTGAAAAAAAAAAAAGCCGGATCTGTTTTTCTAGATAACACCGGAGAGACGGATCCGGCATTTCAATGCATTTGTCATACGGATCAGGATCCTGATCCGTCTGACAAATGCCATCAGTTTGCATACGTATTGATGGATCCGGCAGGCAGTTCCGGCGACGGAACTGCCTGCCGGAATCCTCTGCCGCAAGTGTGAAAGTAAAATGGAAAAGCTGTGCGTGAAAAAGTAAGTACCCATGAATCATTCGCTTGTAGAACCATATATAGCAGCAATAACCTAAAGTAATCATTTTCTGGAGGAATGTTTGACCACTGTTCTTTACAACATTGCTTCAGTTCACTGAGGTTTATGGGCATTTGTTTATGCACAGATCTTTTTAGGTCCCGCCACAGCATTTCTAAAGGGGTTGGGAATGGATCTCACTTTGGCTGGGCCATTGCAACACATTTTTTCCCCCCAGCAATTATGTTGTAGCTTTACTGGTGTGCTTGGGATCATTCTCCTGTTGCATGAACAAGTTTTGGCCAAGTTTTAGCTGTTGTACTGATGGTCTCACATTTGACTCCAGAATACTTTGATATACAGTTCGTGGTCAACTCAATTACTAAATTGCCCAGGTCATATAGTGGCAGAACAAGCCCAGAACATCACCATGCTTTTACAGTTGGTATAAAGTGTTTATGCTGATATGCTGTGTTTGATTTTTACCGAACATGGAGCTGTGCATTGTGGCCAAACATCTCTTCTGTCCAAAGAACATTGTTCCAGGAGGCTTGAGGTTTGTTCAGGTGCGCGTTTGCAAACTTAAGTCATGTGGCCATGTTCTTATTAGAAAGGCTTTCTCTTGCCAACCCCCCACCCCCAACTTGTTCTTGGTCTTTTTCTAATTGTGCTGTCACTAAGTACTAACTGAGGCCTGTAGAGTCTTAGATGTAGATTTTGGTTTTTTTGCTATTCCTCTGAGCATTGCACGGTTGTGGCTTTGAGGTGAATTTGCTGGGGAGTCCACTCCTGTGAAGATTGAAAACCAGGGGCGTAGCTAAAGGCTCATGGGTACAAGAGTTCAGCTTGCCCCCTCCAGCCCTTTGTGGCAAGGGGCAGGGGTGCACCTAGCTTTTCTGCTGCCTGAGGTAAAAACTGAAACGGCACCCCCCCCATGCCAAATTCTCAACCTAACCCCTTCCCTCCAGCCCTACTGTTAGGCCTCTTTCACACGGGTGTCATGCCTTTGGGCCGGATAACATGCGGGTGCGTCGCGGGAAAATGCGCAATTTTTCTGCGCGAGTGCAAAACATTTTAATGCGTTTTGCACGCGCGTGAGAAAAATCGGCATGTTTGGTGTTGTGTAGATTGTATTATTTTCCCTTATAAAATGGTTATAAGGGAAACTAATAGCATTCTTGATACAGAATGCATAGTATAATAGTGCTGGAGGGGTTAAAAAAAATAAAAAAATAATTTAACTCACCTTAGGGCTCTTTCACACTTGCGTTCTTTTCTTCCGGCATAGAGTTCCGTCGTCGGGGCTCTATGCCGGAAGAATCCTGATCAGTTTTATCCTAATGCATTCTGAATGGAGAGAAATCTGTTCAGGATGCATCAGGATGTCTTCAGTTCCGGACCGGAACGTTTTTTGGCCGGAGAAAATACCGCAGCATGCTGCGCTATTTGCTCCGGCCAAAAATCCTGAAGACTTGCCGCAAGGCCAGATCCAGAATTAATGCCCATTGAAAGGCCTTAATCCGGATCCGGCCTTAAGCTAAACGTCGTTTCGGCGCATTGCCGGATCCAACGTTTAGCTTTTTCTGAATGGTTACCATGGCTGCCGGAACGCTAAAGTCCTGGCAGCCATGGTAAAGTGTAGTGGGGAGCGGGGGAGCAGTATACTTACCGTCCGTGCGGCTCCCGGGGCGCTCCAGAGTGACGTCAGGGCGCCCCACGCGCATGAATGACGTGATCACATGGCACGTGATCCATGCGCTTGGGGCGCTCTGACGTCATTCTGGAGCGCCCCGGGAGCCACACGGACTGTAAGTGTACTGCTCCCCCGCTCCCCACTACTACTATGGCAACCAGGACTTTAATAGCGTCCTGGCTGCCATAGTAACACTGAACGCATTTTGAAGACGGATCCGTCTTCAAATGCTTTCAGTTCACTTGCGTTTTTCCGGATCCGGCGTGTAATTCCGGCAAGTGGAGTACGGATCCGGACAACGCAAGTGTGAAAGAGCCCTTAATCCACTTGTTCGCGTAGCCCGGCTTCTCTTCTTTCTTCATCTTTGCTGTTCAGTAGGAAAAGGACCTATGGTGACATCACTGCACTCATCACATGGTCCGTCACATGATCTATCACCATGGTGATGGATCATGTGAAGGACCATGTGATGAGCGCAGTGACCTCACCACAGGTCCTTTTCCTCAAAGAAGACAGAAGAGAAGCCGGGCTGCGCGAACACGTGGATTATGATGAGTTAAATTATTTAGCTTTTCTTTTTTAACCCCTCCAGCCCTATTTTACTAAGCATTCTGTATTAAGAATGCTATTAGTTTCCCTTATAACTATGTTATAAGGGAAAATAATAAAGATTAGGTCCCCATCCCGATCGTCTCCTAGCAACCGTGAGTGAAAATTGCACCGCATCCGAACTTGCTTGCGGATGCTTGCGATTTTCACGCAGCCCCATTCACTTCTATAGGTCCTGCGTTGCGTGAAAAACGCACAAAATAGAGCATGCTGTGATTTTCATGCAACGCACAAGTGATGCGTGAAAATCACCGCTCATGTGCACAGCCCCATAGACATGAATGGGTCTGGATTCAGTGCTGGTGCAATGCGTTCACCTCACGCATTGCACCCGCGCGGAATTCTCGCCCATGTGAAAGAGGACTTAAAGACATAATTAAAAAACATTACAAACAGCTCTACAAAACAGATTGCCGGGAAACCCAGCCCCGAACCAGGTCAAGCAACCAATTCCTCCCCCCCCCCCCTCCAAAGCCACCCTAACCCAAGTAAATCAACACAGAACTACCAAATTGTTGGGTGGTGATCGTCCACAGCTTTATTTTATTTCTCCTAAAACACAGCAAACCCGAGCTTTGAACTGCTCGAACCTTCAATCATCAGGAGCGGTATGCCGGCTGCTGGACTCCCAGTGAGCAAGTCTGCCATTTTTCTTCACCCCGTACTCTTGCTTGTATTCATACCGCCAGCTGTGACTTAAAGGAAGTATAACCGATCCACACTAAAAAAGAAAACAAAAATCAGGAACTCAGGCAACACTGTTAAAAAACCGGGAATCCCCAAAACCACAACCAGGAGCCACTGCCCACAAAACCAAGGGCGGGTGGGCGGGAACCAATGCTGGCCAGCCAAGAGGGAGATAGGAGGATGGGGAGGCACCTTTATACTATGGGGGCTGGCTCAACTGAGTACATGGAGGGAAGGGGAGGGGGCAGTAAGTCGCACAGTGCTGCTTTTAACCCCAACCCTGCTGTCAACCAGCCTGGTGGTAGCCCAGGAAACCCACATACCCCAACCCCTAAAAAGGGCAAAAAGGAGGGGGGGGGGGCAACCAAGGCAAGCAGGAAGGGAGGAGGGGATCCCATACAGGATAATACAGCGCCACATAACTGTCACCACCAATAGTATGTACACTGTGCTTCAGAAAAAGTCCCCCTGAAAAAACTAGTACCACACAGATTGCTTCTCCTTCAATAATTATTGACACACAGTGGTCTAAAAAATAACTGCGCCCAGGAAACACTGTCTCTGACATTAATAGTGTAAACATAATGCCCCCCAAATAATTATTGTGCTAAACTGTGCCAGGATGCCCCCCCCCCCCCACAGTAAGAGTGCTCCCCAAAGTAGCACCAATAGAAATAATTATCTCCCAGAGTGCATAGTGTTAACAGCGCCCGCAATAGTAATAAAGTCCCATTGTGCCCATACTAGTAATCATGTTCCCCATAGTCTCCCAGTAGTAATAATTCTCCTTATAATGTGCGCCAGTAGAGAAATACCCCCTAATTTGTGCCAGTACAAAAATCCCCCCTTATAATGTGTTCCAATACAAAAAATGCCCCCTTATAATGTGCACCAGTACATAAAATACCCCCTTATAATGAGCGTCAGTGCAAATACCCCCTCACAATGTGCACCAGTACAAAAATACCCTCTTACCTTTCAGATCAGACCCCATATTACACCTCAGTTCAGACACCCAAATCAGACTTTTAAATTAGACCCCGATATCAGATCTTCAGATCAGACCCCAATACCAGTTATGACTTTAATTGCCCTCCTCTGAACCCTTTCCAGCTCTACTATGTCTGCCTTGTTCATAGGAACTCAGAACTGTACTGTACACAGTACTCCATGTGTGGTCTGACTAGTGATTTGTAAAGTGGTAGGACTATGTTCTCATCACGGGCATATATGCCCCTTTTGATGCAACCCATTATCTTATTGGCCTTGGCAGCAGCTGTCTGACAGCTTAGTTTGCTGTTCACTAGAATTCCTAAGTCCTTTTCCATGTCAGAGTTACCCAGTGTTTTACCATTTAGTATGTACTGGTGACTTGCATTATTCCTTCCCATGTGCATGTCCTTACATTTGTCGGTGTTAAACCTCATTTTCCACTTCTCTGCCCAAGCCTCCAGATCCCTCTGTAATAGTATACTGTCCTCTTTCATGTTAATTACTGTACACAGTTTAGTGTCATCTGCAAAAATTGATATTTTACTGTGCAAGCCTTCTACAAGATCATTAATAAATATTTTGAAGAGAATAGGGCTCAATACTGACCCCTGAGGTACTCCGCTAGTAACAGTCACCCAATCTGAGTATGTACCGTTAACAACCACCCTCTGTTTTCTATCAAGGAGCCAGTTACTTACCCACTTACAGACATTTCCCCCCAGTCCAAGCATTCTAATTTTATTAATTAACATTTTATGTGGTACAGTATCAAATGCCTTAGAGAAGTCCGGAATTACGACATCCATTGACGCACTGCGCTCAAGTCTAGAACTTACCTCCTCATAGAAACTGATTAAATTAGTTTGACATGACCGATCCCTCATGAAACCATGCTGATACTGCGTTATTTGCTTATATGCTTCTATAATGAAAGTGCTCACTAGTGTTTATTTTATAAGACGCACTGCGTCTAATACAGCAATACTGGCAAGGAGGGCCCACGGAAGCAACTGCGACCGCTGCGACCCCTATAGCTATGCCACTGTTGTCAATTGTCTTGAATGTTTTCCACTTGTGAATAATCTTTTTCACTGTAGAATGATTTACATCAAATTGTTTGGAAACGGCCATATAACTAGAGATGAGCGAATCGAATCCCACGAAGTGGAATTCTATCCGAATTTCAGGATAAATAAGATTTGCCTTGAAGTCGAATTTCCTTGTGCTTCATGTTAGCGAATCGATTTAACCTGAAATAATGTAAAAAACTTAAAAAAATCATACTTACCTCCTCGATATGCTCACGATGGCCGCCAGCCACCATCTTGATTAAAGATCTCTGCCGAAATCCAGTGCACAGTGACTTATGATTTCACCACGCCCGCGTGATGACGTAATCTTGAAGAAAGATGGCGACAGCCAGCCCATCGCGAGCAAATGGAGGAGGTGAGTTTGAATGAAATTATTTTTTTATGTTAATTTTTCACTGCTTTTATACTCAGATGCCGCGATCATGTATGAACGCGGCATCTGAGAGGTACAATGGCGGAGGGCGGCGTTATCGCAGCATCCTGTCATTGCACCCGCTACTTACAAAAAATGCTCTTTGTGATGAAGTAATAAGTCATGAAGCAACTTTTTTGTAAATTTTCGGCGAATTGGCCGAATCGAACTTTTCAAAAATGTGCTCATCTCTACATATAACCCTTCCCAGTTTGATGGGCAGCAATAATTCTCTAAGATCATTGCTGTCCTCTTTGGCATTGTGCACACACGCATGACCAGCAAAATTCCAAAACTTCTGCTTTTATAGAGGTGGTCACACGTGCTGATGATCAGTTAATTAGGGACATTTGATTAGCAGCAGCTGGAGGTTGTACTTATCTAATTTTAAGACCTTCTAAACACCAGAATTTTTTTTTTATGTTCTGAATATATGTGTGTGTGTGTGTGTTTTTCTGGTCATAGTTTCACCTGTGTGATGAATTCTTTCACAGTTTCCCAACGTTCTATGCCTTATCCTGAGCTCTACTCCACAATACACATGCACTACCTGCTATGATGTTCTCACACATTCAGAAGCAATGTACTCTGTTCCCATGCCATGGGTCCGTGCCTACTCCTGATGGACTGAAGGGTCCTGAGTGAGTTCCTGTGTTTCCCTGAAAACTGTGAAGAACCACTGTATGTTCATTATACATGAGATAATGACAGCAGATTCTTTGAAGAAAACCATTAGGTGGTATGAAAAATGCCACCATAAACAAATAACTGCACCAGAGCAGAAGAGCCGATACCTAAACAAATATAGACACCAGATCCTCTAAGCACAGGCCTAGACCAGAAGCCCTAACCCAAGACCAGACTTCCCAAATAAATACAGATCTTTGACGAGACCCCTAAAACTCAAACAGACCCTAAATCCCATAAATAATATAGACCCTTGATTAGACCCCCAAAACTAATAGACCCATTAACTAATTGCAGACCACAGACAATAAATGCCCCAGATCAGATCACGTAAACTAATAAAGATGACAAAACCCTCTAAATAGACACAAAACCCTGGAGATCTCCTCTAGTGTTAAGCCAATCGAAGTATCCGAAGTGGACATCGATTTGAATTTAAGGAAAGAATTCGATTCACCATGAAGCCGAATTTCCTCTCCCTTCGTAGTAGCTAATCCATTTTTTTATAAAATGGTGGCTGAAAATAAAAAAATTATACCACATCAACTTGCTCACGGAGAGGCTACCCACTCCCGTCTTGATTGAAGAAAACACGCCAAAGGACCTGTGGCGAGCGTGATGACCTCACTAGGTGATCACGCAGTGATGTCATCACGCTCTATTCAGGTCCTTTGGGGGGTTTTCTTCAATCAAGACTGGGGTGGATGGCCTCTCTGCCAGCAAGTGGATGAGGTGAGTATCATTAACACCTCATTAACCCCTGTATGGCTTATGGGATAGTTCTCAACAGCAGGTACACATTACCTTTTGCTAAGGAACTGCAGGTGGGAGGGAACGAGCAGCAGCCTGAACCAATGATGTGATATGAGGTGTTTCTCAGACTACCTCAGACTTCCTGTGGGCACTGTAGGTAAACTGTAGTCACAGATCACATCTCTGCCCTAGTGCAACAAAATTAGAGGAAAATAAATAGCAGGAAATGATCCCCTGTATGTGCTGTCATATTTTTTTAACCCATGACTGGGCAGTCACTTTAAGTAATCCCAAGAATCAACCTCTACACCCCAGTGTGAGTAAGCCCCAGAACAGCAATACTTAGGGGCAGTATGTCCTTCATGTGCCACTGTACAGGAACAAAATCTCCATACATATGGCTTGCCACCATTTTTTCGGATATATTCCTATACAAAAAACTCTAAAGATCCAGAAGTATACAGAGGTATAGTAGTGGCTCCATGCACTTGAATGAGTCCTACTACAGCTCTGTGTTACCGTACATGTGTTTAGGCCTAATTACTAAACAAATTGCTCCTCTCTAGTATCCATGGAATATTAATTTTATGACTCATATTAATGAGTTATTCCCACCTGAGAATGACCTCCCACCCCTCCCTGACCTCCTCCTTCCAGTGATGGTCAGGACTATGGAAATACTGGGCTGTGCTATGTTAAAAAAAAAAGTATGATAATCTCCCCGTTGGCTATAAGCTACTGCACCACTTTTTATTTGCCCTAATTTTATATACACAAGGCATTAAATCGCATCATCTATGAGGAATCATTATGGAACTCATCTTCCTCTCAACTATATGACTGGTGAATTATCAATCGCTCCAAAAGGAATTTTCAAGATACTAAATCCTGATGGATCCAGTGCAAATACTACAGTGTAGACTCTACACTGAACATAGTGGTGGTGGTCCCATTAGTGGTGCTTTAGATGTTGTCCTTATTGGCTTGGTGTCCTGTCTTCACATCTTTCTACACACCTATTAATCATTGTATGCACCTTTGAAGGAAACTTTTATTAAGTGATTTATATACATATAGTAATAAAGGGGGGAATTCATCAAGCCACAGATGCAGGAATTCTGTCTTTCAGCTCTACCTGTTACTGAACAGAGTTTCTCCAGGAGAGCAAAACTATGAACATCTTAAAGTTATAACTTCTCTTTTTGTAATGGGGTCTCTCTGGTGACAAATTCCCTTTAAAGTGTCCCTGTCAAACTTTTGAAATGTCATAGTGAAAAGTTTTGATCAGTCAAGGTCCAAGTGCTGAGTTCCCCGGTTATCACTAGAGCGCTCTCTCTTTTTGCTGTAGGAGATAAGATGAGCTTATGGACTTTCTACTGAGCCTGTCCCCAGCAGCAAGGAGAGACAGTGCTCTGTGTGAGAGCTTCTTTCTCCTCGTTCTAGCAATTAGTGGAGGTCTCAGCACTCAGGCTCCCACCAATCAAAACCCTTGGTATGTCACTATGACCTATTACATTTTTTTTTAAAGTACAGGGACACGTTAAGGCTTGCTCTTGATAATAATAATAATAATAATGATAAAAATAAAATTGTCACACTTTTTCCTGCTTAACAAAATGAAAGTAATTCTTGATTATGATCTTTTCATAAAAATGTACGTCAATTTCCTATCCATGTTTCTTACTTAGGGTGTGTATGCTTTTTCAAGCAGGTACTGAAGGAGTATTGCAGAATGCTAATTATTATACCACCACTGACATGGCAATACTTGGCGCTACCCTGGGAGCTGTTCTTGCTCTGAGTTTGGTTGGACTGGCTTTCCTCATTTATAAGCAATATGGAAACACAATACGGAGTAGACTGATGAAAGACTCAGGAAATGTAAGTAGCTTGTATTTTAGACTCCCAATAATGCAAATGTCACCAGCAAGTCTACTCACAGAGTCAGAAAGAGGAAGAGGCCACCAGTCTGTACATAAGCTGGCACCAGCAGTGGGACTTTTTATTACCTTTTAGTCAACTTTTTAATTAAAGGGTTTGTCCAGCTAAATAAATATTGCCTTAGCACTGGAACCCATACAAACATGAGGAGAACATACAAACCCCATGCAGATGTTGTCCTTGGTCGGATTCAAGGCTAAGACCTCAGCGCTACAAGGCACCAGTGGTAAACACTGAGCTACAAAACATTACAAAATTCATTAATTCCTCTCTTCATCTCCTTTTCTTTCATCTGTGTCTCGCTATAAGGAAACTGGCTGGAGCAGTAGCTTTCCCCCTCTGCCCCATCTTTCTTCTCCTCTCTCTTGACTAAGTCTGGCCATCAAACATTCCACCTGCCGAAAAGGGAACAAATCAGAAAGAGATGAACTTCTCTGTTTAGGACTTCTGTAGGATTTCTGCATGTTCCTGAAACAATCTTGTAGACATCCTAAACAGAGAAGTTAATCTCCTGCTGATTTGTTTGCTGACACATGAGATGTACCTTACTTTACTCTTCCTGAAGGATCACAATAAAATAAATACAAGCAGAGATCTGTAAAACCCTAGAGAACTAAAACACAAAATTCATACAGAATTAGATCACTTTTCTTTATATAATGAAAATCTTTCTTGTAACTACAATCTGGTTAATTGGCTTAGACTGCATTCACACTGCATCTGAAGTGTCTGTTTCCCATTTGTGCCGGGAAACGTCAAGAGCAGGTCAAATGTTTCTATGGAATAAAATTCAAAATCTCCATCTCAACTTCAGAATTTTGTTGCACGTTCTTAAGCTTCCCCCTCGTGGTGACTGCAAACAACCAGCGTTTTATCATGTAACTATGTCTATGGAGGAACTTTAGGCTCTGGTATTAAAAAATAGGCATTCACTTTAAACTAATCTGAGACCATCAATGATGAGCAAAAGATACAGGAAGGATTGCAGTTCGGGGACATTTAATTTAAAATGTAATTTAAGTTTAACGTTTTTCTTTTTTAATCTAGAATTCTGGAGGATCTGGAGATAGACAACTCATAAATGAGGAAGATAATTTGAGTGTAACACTGCCTTCAAATCTGGACTTTGGCATTGATGGTGACATAGTCGAAGTGTCCTATGAAAATAACCTACTTTCAGCTGCAGCAGTAAGCTCAGTACTTTTAACGAATGCCCCAGCAGGGAGTCAGTCATTGGAGGAAGAAGATGGGGGGTCTGATTCAGAGGACAAGACGGTAAAATCCATCTTAACTAAAGACTTGAAGGAAGATGGAGGTTACAAGTCAGTGTGGTTTAGGGAGGATGCTGCTCCACAAGTAATGGTGATTGAGGGAGCTGAAAGTGGGGAAGCAAATGATGATGATACAGAAGAAGAATTCAGTAATCAAAATGGAGACGATGATGAGGATGAGGATGAGGATGAGGATGAAGATGAACTTAATCCAACATTCAGCACTTCAAATAACAATGCAATTAATTTAAATAATATAACCATATTCTAAGAGTCTTTTCAACCATTGTACTTTAAGATGACAAGCTTATGCAAATATTATATTGTTGTACAATTGCATGTTGTGTATTGCAAGGATTGACAATTCTGAACATTATTAGTGATAATCTACTTTTCTTTGGAGTATTCATACTTTACTTTTGTATGTTTGCCAACAAAGGATAAGATCACTAGGGTACAATCTTCTATTGTATTGTTAGAGGTGACAAAATAGAATCAAAATACATTAAGGGCAACCTGTTATCTCATGATTTCAGTGGTCTGCTAATGTCTGCATTCCTTAGTTTTCAAAAAAGTTTGCATAATGGCTGTGCTGCACTGTAGAATCATAACTGTGAAGGGACGGGTGGTTTTTGGGCTTCCATAAAGTCTTCCTTGGCCATATTATTCACTGTTTCAGCTGCACAGCTAGATGCAATACACTCAGAAGCAGTGGAGTATCCCCTCTATAAAGTATGCCAGCAATGTACTGCTGTGAAGTACTTTTGTTTACTTCCCACTATATTTGTTTTCAGCTCCAGACAGAGCTAGCTCACAGAACAAATATGGAGGAGGAAATCACAGACTCACAGGAAGCTCCTTTCATCTTCAAAAGCTGTGTAGGATCTCAGGATCTCAGCTAGTTCTGATATGCCCCCATTTCCTGTGACCCATCTTATGAGTCTGTTACTAGGGATGGATCTGGACTGCAAATTAAGTGCAAGTGATACCCTTAGTGGACATATTTATGAGCTGCTGCTCCCCCTGTCCAACTGCTGCTGATTGACAGTATTCTCTCTATTTTCTTTTCCTTGGAGAAAACTGTCAATCAGCAGCAGGTGGGCCGATGAGCAGGAACTCATGAAAAATCCTGAGTCTTCCAAAGCAGAGATGACAGACCACTGAAATTGGCATATCCGTGATGACGTTATGCTGTCCTCAGTGAGGAGGACAAGTTCCCTTATTAAATAATTACCTTTTTTTAAAAAAAAATCCTTTTCCTTTTCAGTAGTTCTGAGCCATCTACTTCTGTTTTATTGATACTTAAGACACAATGTAATATGAAATTGCCACCTTTCTCCTCTGTTTAAAGGTGTTCTCTGGGATTTTCATATTCATGGCCTATTCTCACGATAGGTTACCAATATGAGATCAACTCCTGGCACCCCCACCAATTAGCTATTTGAGGAAGCCGTGGCGCTTACCAAGCCCAGCACTGTTAATTTGATAATGGCTGTGCTAGAAATTCCAGCTCAGCCCCATTCACGTAACTCCTGCTAATCTAATATTGATGACCTATCCTGATAGGCCATTAAAGGGGTGGTCTCATCTCAGAAAATGGAGGCATATCGACAGGATATGCCCCCATTGTCTGATAGGTGCGGGTCCCACTGCTATCGATAACGGAGCCCTTAAAATAACCGAGCGCTGGCTCAGCTATTTCCATTGGCCCTATAGAAGTGAATGGGAGCAATGACCGGTCATGCGCGGTGTGCTCTCATTTACTTCTATGGGGAGAGTGCTTGGTGGTGGCTGGGCCGGAGTCCTCCAGCCACCACACTGCGAGGCTCAGTTCCAAATATAGGTGTGGGTCCCGGCGGTAGGACCCGCACCTATCGGACAATGGTGGCTTATCCTAGCGATACACCTCCATTGTCTGAGATGAGACAACCCCTTTGATATCAAAATCCTGGAAAACCCCTTTAATATGAAGATTTATTGGAAATGAAGAACATACTTTAAAGTAAAATTCCAGGCAAGTACAGTGATCAACATGGAGAGAATTATTGTATCATTCATCCCACATTCCACCCTGTATTAGGCACCTGGTGTATTGTTTCTTTCACAGTTTCTGCTCCCCAGTGCCATCAGGCATAGTTTTTAAAGTGTTTTGCCTACTTTTTTAGTTTATGTATTATCCTCAAGTTTTCCTAAATTATTTTTGTCAGGAGATCTTCTCGGGCAAATGTTCAAACTGTGGGATTTACAGTATATACTAAGGCAGAAATGATATATCCTTATCATTCTGTCATATGCATCTGTTATATGGCATTAATAAAACACTCATGAATATTTAACCTACTGTGTGCTAAATAGACCAGTATAGCAGATTATTAGAGTTTCGGTTTGAGATTTTGTCTTGTAAGGCGTACCTCCAGTGGAAAATACAGCCTTGATCGACGTGCCCATCACTTTTTGTGAAGTATTTTCCTTCCAAGCACAGCCCTTTGTGCTGTAGACTAGTGATGAGCGGAATAGGCAATATTCATTTTCGCGATATTTCGCGATATTTTTGCATAATATTCACAATAAATTTGCGAATTCTGGAATTCGTTATTTGCAGTCATTATTTTTGTGATTGTGCAAATCGGCACTAATGATGCGCATATTTTCTGCGCAATACATGCAACTTCCCATTTTATCAGGTCTGAGTAGATATTACTGATTGGTGCACTATGTCTGTAGCATGTATGTATGGACAGCAGAGAAACAGTAATTCCTATCACACCACCTAACACCCTGCACTGGAACCTATCAGCTACACTATATCACTATCTAACCTACACTGACTATCTCCCACTAACTATCTGTATTATATATATGAGCTAACTAACTAATGTAATTGGATAAGGAAAAGGATCCAGATGAGAGCACAGAGCGCAGTAATGTCACTGCTCTCTCTCAAATGCAAAAAAAACAGGAGAAAATGGCTGCTGGGGAGGTTCTTATATAGTAAGGGGGTAGGCAGCTTTCCTATTGGTTGCTAGGGATCTTGCTAAGCTCTGACAAAGACATTGCAGCCTTCTGATTGGCCCACAAGCAAGAAGGGAGGGCACCAATGAAAAAAAGAAATTCTAGAATATTTGCGATTACGAATATATAGCACTTATATTCTACATCTTCACAAATTCTCAAAATGCCGATATTCGCGATAAAAATTCGCAATTAGAATATTCATGATCAACACTACTGTAGACCTTTTCGTCTTCCTAATTTACCCTCAGGAAGTTTTCATTACCTGCCATGTTACAGATACAATGGTGCTGCAGTCGCCAGACACTGCATGTACAATCCTGCCAGTTCAAATCTCTCTCGACACCAGTCTTTCCCCCCTCCCTAATGTTGGTACGTACTGTACATTACTACTATCAACTAGTATATTCCTTCTACAGGCACACAAACAGCTTGTACTTCCCTGTTTGGTTAAGATATTCAAGTCCTTTTATAGGGTGGCCACTTGATTCACCCCAAGCCCTGTCCCAAGGGGAAAAAAAGGACTGGAAGACCTGACGTTGAGCTATGTGGGGCCGGGAGTGCTCTCCTCATGACATGTCCACCAGCTGGGGGTGAGAGAAGCCTCAGACAGTCAGAAACAGCAGAATGAAATACTTAGAACATTTAAAAAGAACAAAATGTCTCTAATTTCAAGGGACAATCCTAAGCACTCGTCCCTGGCAAATTTTGGTAATGGTCATTTCTCATATGTCATTACTAAACCACTGTATGTATGAGAAGTGACCCAACATTTCAGCTACTTCCCCTCTTAGTGTGACAGAGGTATCCTGCAGCAGCCACAAGGGGGAGCTCATGGAATACAGGTATACAGATCATTGCGTGCACTGCTAGCTGTATAAACCCAGCCGTCAGCTTTCTATGGCTGCATGCTGTCAGAGTTATCATAAATAGTCATGATATAAGTTACAAAAGACAGAGCTCCTCTATAAATCAGGACTTCCGGGCCTAAAAGTAGAATGCATGTAACCATATAGATGTAGTGCCATTGGCAGGGCACTCAGTGGGGTCTGTTCTGATTTCACAGTAAGAATTGAAGAAACCCACATCTTCACCAGGGACTCCTAACATGGGGGGATATGAACTCTCAATGCAGCACACTGGGCCGCAGGGGAGGTGTAGTGGCTGGCAGGATGGGAGTTGTGGCAGTTACAATGAGGGTGGTTGTAGTCTTTACGGTGGTTAATCCCTCTCCCTCTAGTGCTCCGTGGACCACCCGTGCAGTGAGTGGAGGGTGCACCATTTTTTCCTTGGGCTTTTGGGGTCTCCTACCTGATGGTGGCTGGGGTGCACTTGATGGTGGATGGTGGGCCAAACAAGGCCCATTTGGTTACAATAAAGTTTTTATTTGCAGAGCAGATGATGGGAGTTGCAGTAAATATAGCAGCAACAGGCACAGTTCTGGGGTATATTACACAGTAGTTGTGTATAGGAAGTAGCAATGATGGCATTTATTCCCATTTATTACTTTTGCCCTTTGATCTGATTACTTACCAACCTGGTAGTTTGCAAATTTGAAACACCCCCAAACCCGCCCAGGAACGTCTATTTATGGGCTTTAAATCTGCATTAGGCCTCTTTCACACTACCGTATGGCTATTTCAGTGTTTTGCAGTCCATTTTTCACGGATCCGTTGTTCAGTTTTTTTGTTTCTGTTATATTTCGGTTTCCATTCCGTTTTTCCTTATGGCATATACAGTATACAGTAATTACATAGAAAACATTGGTCTGGGCATAACATTTTCAATAGATGGTTCCGCAAAAACGGAACGGATACAGAAGACATACCGATGTATTCCCGTATGTGTTCAGTTTTTTTTTGCGGACCCACTGACTTGAATGGAGCCACGGAACGTGATTTGCGGGCAATAATAGGACATGTTATATCTTTCAACGGAACGGAAAAATGGAAATACGGAAACGGAATGCATACGGAGTACATTCCGTTTTTTTTTTGCGGAACCATTGAAATGAATGGTTCTGTATACGGACCATATACAGAACGCAAAAAACGGCCCGCAAAACGGAAAAAAAAGTAGTGTGAAAGAGGCCTTAAAGGGCTTATCTGCATTAAAGGGTTTGTCCAGTCGTCTGATATTGGTGACCTATCCTCGGGAAAGATCATCAATAACAGATCGGTGGCGGTCCGACTGCACTGCCACTATAATGCTGACGTCTTGCAGGTAAACATTTAGGAGGACACAACGCTCACACGAGAGCTGCAACCCCTTCTTTTTTTTTTTTTTTTATTAATTTTATTTTTATTTTTCAGCATACAAAAAGTTTTCCATATAGCTCATAAGAAAGAACAGACAACATACATATTAACCAAGTATAAGAAGTTTACAAGCATTTAAAATCTATTTCTTCATTAATCATATCAGTCAACTATCCCAGTTTTTATTCTGTTTCTTTTCTCATATCAGAAAACATTTACCGTCCCCTTCCTCGCCCGCCCCTATCCCTCCCCACTCTCCCTTGGTTGTCCTGTGGGGTTTCAATCTAATCAATTATTCCTAATCCATCTTCCGGGGTTTATTACCTATTCCGTTTCCGTTCCCTATCGATTTGTTTTACAGGCGTATTCATATCTCTGCACCCTTTCACATAGGTTTTTCCATTCTTCAATGTTTGGTGGTCTATCCGCTCCCCACCCTCTAGCCACCACGACCCGGGCCAACATTAGGTTTTTGGTCCATTTCATTTTAATTTTTCTTTCCAAACCACTTTTCCTAATATATCCAAGCACTGCGGTCGAAATCTCTAGTGGCACGGAGCCCCCAGTTGTTCTGGTAAGCTCCTGGAAAACCTGAGTCCAGAAAACCCCTTCTAACAGCTGATTGTCTGGGGTGCATGGAGTAAAACCCCCTGATGGGGTGCAACTTGTCCTGCAAAAAATAAGACCTCATACAAGTACATTGATGAAAGAACAAAAAAGGTAGAGCTCTTGGAATGCAATTTTTTAAAAATGTGTGTGGTCACTAAGGGGTTAATCCAGTCACAACTGATGTTTCTCTGACTGTAGTCGTTCACTTTTTTGCTTCTTCTTCATTTACCCTAGTCTGCCATGAAAAGTTCTCCCAAAGACTTCATGGTCTCTTTGGCCAGTGGTGTAGCTGTAGGGGGTTAAGTGGTAACAGTCTTATAAATGACACATAGTACCTTTACAATACACACCACACTAAACATCATGGTACACACCTCAGCTGCTGTAGAACCTCATAATACACACCTCACCTGCTGTAGAACCTCATAATACACACCTCAGCTGCTAAAGAACCTCATCTTACACACTTTGGCTGCTGCAGAACCTCATAATATATACTTTGCTGCAGAACATCATTATACAAACCTCTGCTGCTGGAGAACATCATAATACACACCTCTGCTGCTGCAGAACATCATAATACACACCTCACCTGCTGCAGAACATCATAATACACACCTCACCTGCTGCAGAGCATCATAATACACACCTTGGATGCTGCAGAACATTATAATACACACCTCACCTGCTGCAGAACATCATGATACACACCTCACCTGCTGCAGAACATCATAATACACACCTCACCTGCTGCAGAACATCATACTACACACCTCTGCTGCTGGAGAACACCATAATACACACTTTAGATGCTGTAAGACCTCATAATGCACATCTGTGCTGCTGGAGAACATTATATTACACACCTTGGTTGCTGCGAAACCTCATAATACACACCTCAGCTGCTGCAGAATATTATAATGCACACCTCTGCTGCTAGAGAACATCATAATACACACCTTGGATGCAGCAGAACCTCATGATACACACGTCAGCTGCTGTAGAACCTCATAATACACATCTTATGGTACTTTCACACTTGCGGCAGAGGATTCCGGCAGGCAGTTACGTCGCCGAAACTGCCTGCCGGATCCGTCAAAATATATGCAACCTGATGGCATTTGTCAGACGGATCAGGATCCTGATCCGTATGACAAATGCGTTGAAATGCCGGATCTGTCTCTCCGGTGTCATCCGGAAAAACAGACACGCGTTAATTCTTTTCACATTTTTTGCGGTCTGAAAATGCACAGACCGCAAAAACGGGGTCCGGCATTAATGCATGTCAATGGAAAAAAATGCTGATCCGGCATTCTGCCAAGTGTTCAGTAATTTTGGACAGAGATAAAATACGGTGTGCTGTCCGCATTTTTTGCTGACCCATTAAAATGAATGGGTCCGCATCCTATCCGCAAAAAAAATGGAACGGGCACGGAAACAAAATATGGTCATGTGCACGAGGCCTTAGATTGCAGCCACAGCTAACTGTGAGGTGCTTTGTATGGATTATGATACACCTACCTCTTCCATGTCAACAAACCTGTACAACTAACTCAAGGCAACTGATAAGGCCGAATGCACACTGCCGTGTTTCACGCCGTGCGCTCCCTGCTGCCGCCACAGTACAGTAATACACTGGTATAGTTGTTTATTTATTTTATTTAGCAAAGTCAAGAAAGAGGAAAGCAGCTCCAACACCAGCTTTTGCCAAAACAGAATTTTACTAACACGTGGTAATAAACACAACCACAAATGCTGAGAACATAAAATAAATTTACATACACCCAGCCCGAAGGCTGAGACCCCTGTGTTGCACAGCACGGCGCTGATGGATGCCGGAGGAAATTTTGCGGTCATTTACCTACTGGCAGGCACAACCAAAAAACTGCCTTGCCGTACCTACTATTACCCTGAAGCAAACACAAACAATTGTTTGGGTGCTTAGTACGGGTTAGCCTGCGGTGCAATACAATGGTTTGCAATCTTACTGTGCTCTATAGTATTCACCCTCCCATAACTAGTCCGGTATCACGTGTCTGAGTATTTCTCCTGAGCAAAGCTCTGAACTGGATTGAGTGGGGGTGTTTATCAGCTCTCATATGTGCAATGTCCCTTTAAGTAATGGAGTCCTTGTAGTAACAGTAGCAACACTTTAGGCCTGACACAAAGCAGAGACCCTAACTAGCTAATTACAGGCCTGTTCTCAGTCTCTAGGCACCAACACTGTGGTGAGATGAGTGCACGATCTTACCGACCCAGGTCTGCTCTTTATCCGCTGATAACTCTGAACCAAACAACCATTCTTTCCAGTAAACATGAGGTCCCGCAGAGTATGCAGATTTGTTCCTCAGCTCTTAGCCTCCCTGGAAACAATGCTCCTTTCCCTGGACAGGATCTGGGTCTTGGACCAACGATCAGCTTCACTCAGCTGCAGCTGTGGTCACTGAGGGGTCCTCTCATTCCTGGATCCATCCGATCCTCTGCTCACACACACAGTTCCTCAGTCCCAGCTAGCTTCTAAGATGGCTGCTGCTTCTTCTAGCAAGTTCTCAAACCCCAACTCCTTTGAATATTCAAATATCTGCAGTCTATTAGCTGTGTTTAAGAAACAGCGGCATCTTGTGGCCAAACTGCAGAATATCAGTCCTGATCATTTAACTTAAACCACACACAAACAGTGTTCAAACAATGAGAGCTGTTTCTCAATCTCACACTGCCTTCCCTGCACCTAAAACCTGTACCATCAAGGGCACCTCAAGAAACATCTGGCAGGAGATCCCTCAACACCAGAGTGTGCCCCAAACGAATCCGGGGCGATTCTTCCCGTCACTGCATACTGGCCCAGGGAGCTACAGAAATGTGAGTACCAACTACTACATAGAAAAATTGTTAATAGCAGCACAACGAAAAAATGAAACCTTTCTTGTGGTGGTGCCAGCCGTGTTGGGAGCCAGTCTGAAGATCCCCCTTAGATGCGTCGTATATGTAAAAAAAACACAGCACTCACTTGAGAAAGACCATGACAGTCGAAATGTCGCATTTTTGTTGGTCAATAAATCTTGCATAATTAAAGACAAGCGAGTGCTGTGGTTTTTTTACATGTACGACGTACCAACTACTACACCCATCAGGCCACCGCACTTACACATTGGACCCTGCGGTCCCAGTCACTGCATTTACAATTATTCATGTTTACAGTGCTTGCATGTGTCTTTGCTCATGACAGTGTGCTGCTACTTGTAGTCCTTGTTTCCTTTTACATTGCAGCCATGGTAGCATGCACCCGAATCCTTTTTTTTTCTCACATTTTTGGAGTTGCTGGTCTGACTTTGTAATTTTATATATTTTTCAGAGCAAGATAAAAAATATTTTACTTTTTTTTTTATACCATTACCATTTCACAGTAAATAACCCGTTAAACTATTCAGTTTATTATACATCCCTAAAAAGTGTAGGTTTTTTGTTTTTATGCATATGCATTGTTTCAGCAAACTAAGCTGCAAAAACCAGTGTCAGGCAGCTGCTGCCAAGGCCAATAAGATAATTGGTTGCATCAAAAGGGGCATAGATGCCCGTGATAAGAACATAGTCCTACCACTTTACAAATCACTAGTCAGACCACACATGGAGTACTGTGTACAGTTCTGGGCTCCTGTGAACAAGGCAGACATAGCAGAGCTGGAGAAGGTCCAGAGGAGTGCAACTAAAGTAATAACTGGAATGGAGCAACTACAGTACCCTGAAAGATTATCAAAATTAGGGTTATTCACTTTAGAAAAAAGATGACTGAGGGGAGATCTAATTACTATGTATAAATATATCAGGGGTCAGTACAGAGATCTCTCCCATGATCTATTTATCCACAGGACTGTGACTGTGACGAGGGGACATCCTCTGCGTCTGGAGGAAAGAAGGTTTGTACATAAACCTAGAAGAGGATTCTTTACGGTAAGAGCAGTGAGACTATGGAACTCTCTGCCTGAGGAGGTGGTGATGGTGAGTACAATAAAGGAATTCTAGAGGGGCCTGGATGTATTTCTGGAGCGTAATAATATTACAGGCTATAGCTACTAGAGAGGGGTCGTTGATCCAGGGAGTTATTCTGATTGCCTGATTGGAGTCGGGAAGGAATTTTTTATTCCCCTAAAGTGAGGAAAATTGGCTTCTACCTCAGTTTTTTTTTTTTTCCTTCCTCTGGATCAACTTGCAGGATAACAGGCCGAACTGGATGGACAGATGTCTTTTTTCGGCCTTAGGCCTCTTTCACACTACAGTTTTTTGCGTTCCGTATACGGTCCGTTTTTTGCGTTCCGTATACGGTCCGTATACGGAACCATTCATTTCAATGGTTCCGCAAAAAAACGGAATGTGTTCCGTATGCATTCCGTTTCCGTATTTCCGTTTTTCCGTTCCGTTGAAAAGATAGAACATGTCCTATATTTGGCCGAGAATCACAGTCCGTGGCTCCATTCAAGTCAATGGGGCCGCAAAAAAAAACGGAACACATACGGAAATGCATCCGTATGTCTTCCGTATCCGTTCCGTTTTTTGCGGAACCATCAATTGAAAATGTTATGCCCAGCCCAATTTTTAATATGAAATTACTGTATACTGTATTTGCCATACGGAAAAACGGAACGGAACAACGGAACGGAAACGGAACCACAACGGAAGCAAAAAAACGGAACAACGGATCCGTGAAAAACGGAACGCAAAACACTGAATGCAACATACTGTAGTGTGAAAGAGGCCTTATGTACTATGTTACCATGTAAGGGTACTTTCACACTTGCAGCAGAGGATTCCGGCAGCCTCCCGGATTCGGCAATCCAGACGCAAACTGATGGCATTTGTTAGACAGATTCAGATGCGGATCCGTCTGACAAATGCATTCAAATAGCGGATCCGTCTCTCCGGTGTCATCTGGAAAAAACGGATCCGGTATTATTATTTTTTGCATTTTTAAAGGTCTGCGCATGCGCAGACCGGAAAGCCAGATCCGTTTAGCCAAAACTCTTCCCGAAAGTCTATGTACGGGAACGCACGACAAGACGCCCCAAAGAAGCTCATGTACTTGGGGCGTCTGGCGTTTTACAGTGCGATCGTACGTGCTGTAAAACGCCCAGGTGAGAACCATTCCCATAGGGAAGCATTGGTTTCTCCTTGTTGAGTGTTTTACAGCGCGTAGGAACGCGCTGTAAAACGCTCAGGATTAACCCAGCCTAAGTGGAGACAAAAGTCCTGCATGCAGGATGGTGTGGCTATGCAAAATAATTAGTTTTTTGAAATTTTTTAATTTTTTTTTGTAAGTTTTAAAACTATAAAAAAGAAAAATTAATAAGAAAATGTGGTATCACTGTAATTGTACTGATCCAGAGAATGAAATTAATATGTCACTGCGTAGTAAAACACCATAAAAACGAAACCCATAAAACTGTGGTAAAATTGTATTTTTTTTTGTTTGTTTTTTATTCGAAACCCAAAAACAGCCCTGAACTGGCTATGAGATCAGAAACCTGGAAGGCAGGGAGTAAAAAACAAAACAAAAAAAACAAATGCATCAGGAAGGGGTTAAACCAGAAGGTCATCTGCACTAAACAGTCAAGCACCTCTATATATGCACAGGACACCTGAACTTATTATAAGGACCCTTAGGCCTCTTTCACACGGGCGTCATGTTTTTGGCCTGGATAAGATGCGGGTGCATCACCGGAAAATGTGCGATTTTTATGCGCGAGTGCAAAACATTTTAATGCGTTTTGCACGTGCGTGAGAAATATCGGCATGTTTGGTACCCAAATCCGAACGTCTTCACAGAAGTTCGGGTTTGGGTTAGGTGTTGTGTAGATTGTATTATTTTCCCTTATAACATTCTTAAAGGGTTTCTACCACCAGAAATACTGTTATGTAGCTGACTGATCTAGCGATGCGCTAATGTCAGCACTACATAACAGTATGCTTTTGACATTTCTCCCTGCAGCCGTTCTGATAAAATAAGCACTTTTACAATATGCTAATGAGCCGCTAGGTGCTACGTGGGCGTAAAATCAGCACCTAGAGGCTCTGTCTACTCACCCTTTATCCCGCCCCGGTCCCCTGTTCTGCCCGCCCCGGTTCTCTTGATTGATGTCACTGTTCCCTGCATCGCAGACGAAATCCCACGCCTGCACCGTTCACTTCTGTATTTGGCGCAGGCGCAGTGAGTGAATGATGCGCTCCTGGTGCCGGATTCCTCACTGCGTCTGCGCCGACTACGTCACAGTGAGGAAGCCGGCATCAGGAGAGCGGCCTTCACTCACTGCGCCTGCGCCGAATACAGAAGTGAACGGTGCAGGCGTGGGATTTCGTGAGCCATGCTGCGAACCGTGACATCAATCAAGAGGAGCGGGGCGGGCAGAACAGGGAACCTGGGCGGGATAAAGGGTGAGTGGACGGAGCCTCTAGGTGCAGATTTTACGCCCACATAGCACCTAGAGGCTCATTAGCATATTATAAAAGTGCTTTTTTTATCAGAACGGCTACAGGGAGAAAGGTAAAAAACATACTGTTATGTAGTGCTGACATTAGCGCATCGCTCATGTCAGTCAGCTACATAACAGTATTTCTGGTGGTAGAAACCCTTTAAAACAGAATGCATAGTACAATAGGGATGGAGGGGTTAAAAAAAAGAATAATAATTTAACTCACCTTAATCCGCTTGTTCGCGTAGCCCAGCTTCTCTTCTGCCTTCATCTGTGAGGAAAAGGACCTGTGGTGACATCACTGCACTCATCACATGGTCTGTCACATAATTCATCACCATGGTGATGGATTATGTGATGGTCCAAGTGATAAGTGCAGTGATGTCATCAAAGGTCCTTTACCCAGGTCTTGAAGAAAGAAGAGATGCCGGCTGCGCGAACAAGTGGATTAAGGTGAGTTAAATTATTTTTTATTTTTTTTAACCCCTCCAGCCCTATTATACTAAGCATTCTGTATTCAGAATGCTATTATTTTCCCTTATAACCATAAGGGAAAATAATACAATCTACACAACACCTAACCGAAACCCGAACTTGTGTGAAGAAGTTCGGATTTGGGTACCAAACATGCAGATTTTTCTCACGCGCGTGCAAAACGCATTAAAATGTTGTGCACTCACGCGGAAAAAAATCGCACATTTTCCCGCGTCGTACCCGCATCTTATCCGGGCCAAAAACATGACGACCGTGTGAAAGAGGCCTTAGAGGCCGCCGTAAAAAGGAGTATTGTCAGTCATTAAGGGGTTAATAAACATCTCCCCGCATGTTTGCCGTTATATCCCCAAGCTGTAATTGTTTGAGAGCAGAACAAACTATGGATACTAGGAATCAATAAGTGAAAAATATTCTTAAAGTTTAGTCATTTAAGTACTGAAAGGGTCACTGAGTTTTCATAAAACTTTTAATATGTCATATCAAAGGTTTTGATCAGTGAGGGGGGGGGGGGGGGGTCTGAGTGCCGAGACGCTATCAATCACTGGAGCGCTTCTGCCTTCTGTTCCAGACCGATCAAAACCTTTAATATGTCTCTACAACATATGAAAAGTTTTATGAAAACTCAGTGACACTTAAAAAATGTTTGCACCAGAATGTACATAACATGGCCACAAGGGGGACCTAAAGTGCTGAGTGAAAAGAGGGCGAGGAGCACAGTAATCAGCCCGTGCATATAATTTTGATTCACAAGGGTTTTTATGCCCAAAGGAATTACCTTTGCCGTTTATTGGAGCATAGGACGAGGTCAGACTGCCCATAGACCCTACAGGTAAATCTCCCCGCGGCCTGGTGCACAGGGGACAGCCTATTAGGCTATGTTCACATAAGCGCTTTTTATTCAGGGTTTGACATCTGGCAGAGGATCTAAAAACCTGAATAAAATTGATTTGTTTCATTTAATACAACACTATGCATCCGTTCCATTCCTATGCAGTTGTATTTAATCAAAATGGAACAAACCAGATCTGGCATTAAAATCACTGTAAGTCAATGGGTCAGGGTAATGAAAAAAATGGATCCGGCACTATTGACTTACATTGATTTTCTGGTTTGTTCCGTTTCATAGACCAAACACAAAACCCGCAGCTTGCTACGGTTTTGTGTCCAGTCCCAAAACGCTTCAAAACGGAACTGATACATCCTGTTTTGTCCCCTTTGACAATGAATGGGGACAAAACTGAACCATTTTACATCAACATTTTGACTTTCCAGAAAACCAGGAAGCCAAAACGTTGATGTGAAAGTAGCCTTAATTACCGTAATGCTGGGGATATCAAATACTTATGTACCTGGCCAGCGTCCACAGGTGCCCTCCTGAACTGTATTGCCATTCTCAGGCCGGGGATACAGTTGAATACTGCAGTGGGGCATGGGAGTGGGCCCATGGCTCCCGGCCCTGCTGTTCACCCTCATTGGCTACAGGTCAATATATAAGGCTATATACAAATAGGACAAAGATGTCTCAGGCTGCAGACTGGAAGATACCTGTGGCCTGCACCAGAGATGGCCCATATTAGACAAAATTGGAGAAGGAGGAGGACAGAACATGGCAGCTATTGAAGGCCACCACAGAGGGGAGGTATTTTGTGCTGCACTGTGGTATTTGGTTCTGCTGGAATGATATTTTGTGCTGCCTTATGGTATTGCTGCCCCACCTACTTGTGTTGGCTCCATCTACTTCTGTTGTCCCTGCCTAATTGTGTTGCCCCAACTTCTGTCAATTTGGACTGGACTAACCATTGGGGTCACTATTATAAAAAAAATTCCAGGGCCATTATAATTTCCCAGGATAGGATAATTTCCTTCAGCGCAAAAACCGTCCCAGAGACTTGGATAGATAGGTTCTTCTTGTTTTATTCAGCAATAAACAACACGTTTCAGGGAACACAGGTCCCCTTCTTCATGTAAAACCTCCATAACAATCATAGGTTGGCACAGACTATAAATAGGTGCCATTAACACAAAAAAGGGGAGGTTGGAGGATGGTTCCCACTATTTTTGGACACGCCCCCTGCTGTTAACAATTTCCATAGAGACATATTATAAAAATTATTATTTTGGAGTATAAAAGCTCACTATGATCCACAGATATTGATATCACTTGGTAGAACTTATGAAAAAGAAAAAGGAAATGCATAAATACCTTTAATGAAGAGTAAAGCATACGAGTCACCATGGTGACAAAAAGAAACATGCCGAGAGCTTCCAGGACCTTTAATCATATGAGCAGGTCATCACATGACAAAGAAACACCAAAGAACACACCGGGAGCTTCCGAATACCCCAACCCACGTAATACACCTCATCCTTCATCTACTTCACAACGCTCTGCGCCTCACTATACCAAGAATAGAACATTCACAAATAGCTTCAATTCCAAACAGCGGCGTGCACGGCAATCTAACACGGACACCAGATACCGGGGCACCAAAAGTCATCACAAAACTCAATCTCAATATACAGAGAGGATCAAATCCAGTTTTACTGCACACGATGTCACTTCTGTTGCAAGTTCTGAGACACCCATTACCACTCTGAATACAATAGCTAACAGCCATTACCCAACCTGTACTATACCCCCAGGACGATCCTAGCAGTCTCAAGCACACCATCAACCCCAATACCTATGTGCCTTCTTCCCCTACCACAACAGAAACCTTTTTCGGTGTGGATATTCTTGCAGGATGCAATCTCTCAATCTCCCACTGACCATTTTTGCTTCACCTTCCACCGACATCCCATCTACAACCTCTAGTGTCCTTAACAGATTTAGAAGAGGAATCACTTCTGACCATACATGACAATTATCTTTCCACCTCCCCTAACAATCCGATTCAACCAGCACTTCCAATCTCAATACAACCAGATCCTGGTAATATAACTACATCTAACGGCACACTGTCACCAGTGTCTGGACCAGCTTCTTCTTTTTTATTGCTTCCGTCAAATCTCACTCCAGTCACGGTATATCCCATCTAGAGATGAGCGAATCCAATCCCATGAAGTGGAATTCGATACGAATTTCAGGATAAATTTGATTCACCTCCAAGCCAAATTTACTTGGGCTTCCTGTAAGCAAATAGATTTAACCTGAAATAGTATAAAAAACAAAAAAATTCATTCTTACCTCCTCCATTTGCTTGCGATGGGCCGCCAGCCACCATCTTGATGGACGATCTCGGCCGAAATACCGTGCGTGGTGATGTATGACATCACCACGTAAGCTGGAGTGATGACGTAAACTCGCTCCGAGCAAGATTTTGCTCCAGATCAACAAGTAAGATGGCGGTGGCCAGCCTGTCGCAAGCAAATGGACGCGGTAAGTTTTATTTAAAAAAAAATTCTGTCAATTTCACACAGTTTTTACACTCAGATGCCACGATCATGTATGAACGCGGCATCTGAGGGGTACAATGACGGGGGCGATGCTATTGCAGCTCCCTGTCATTGCAGCCACGACTCACCCAAAAATGTGCTTCACGACAAAGTAATTAGTCACAAAGCGAATTTTTTTGTAAAATTTGGCGAATCAGCCGAATCACACTTTTAAAAAATTCGCTCATCTCCAATCCCATCCTAAAAAGCCCAAATACCAACTTTTTTTTCATTCCATAGGTCCCAAGTCACAACAACTCAAACACAAAAATTCAAAAGAGAATGCACAAAACCTCCTACCACTATGAATACCAGTACAACAAATAAAGAAAAAATCTAAATATTCAACTTATCGTCACACATACTTAGTTCCAATGAGATCAGTCTCCTGTCCAAAAGTTTATCTTTCTTCCCTTCGTCAAAAATCAATAATTTCGATCTCTTTCGAGACCTAAATTCTTTTACGCGTAAACTTACACTAAAAAGACATTTTGCTATTTTAGAGAAAACCACAAAAACATCTGCCACCCTAGATATACATCATCCTACAGTAAACCTACCTGAAGCCATTCACACAGGCCTAAAACCACCATCATCCTTTTATCCAATACAAAACAAGGGTGATTTCTAAGATACCTTTTTCAACCTGGTTTTAGATGACTTCCGTACCATCAATCAGCATACCTCTATCAAACAAAATCTGTCATATCCTGAAAAATTGGCATTAAAACAACTACAATTGAATGAAATTATGGTAATCTGGAATACAGACAAAGAGGGGGCATAGTATTTCAAAACCAAACAGATTATTTAAATGAAGCTTATTGAATTCTCTCTGACATTGAATACAATACACCCATTTCAATTGATCCTTCCCGACAATATATATGGAGGAATTCACTAATCTCATTTAATCTGCTACCAGTATATTAGATAAAAAAGAAAAGGAATATATTGTGATAAAAAAATAGCTTTAGCTATTTTTTATTACCTTCTCAAAATACAGTACAGACCGAAAGTTTGGACACACCTTCTCATTCAAAGAGTTTTCTTTATTTTCATGACTATGAAAATTGTAGATTCACACTGAAGGCATCAAAACTATGAATTAACACATGTGGAATTATAGACATAACAAAAAAGTGTGAAACAACTGAAAATATGTCATATTCTAGGTTCTTCAAAGTAGCCACCTATTGCTTTGATTACTGCTTTGCACACTCTTGGCATTCTCTTGATGAGCTTCAAGAGGTAGTCACCTGAAATGGTTTTCACTTCACAGGTGTGCCCTGTCAGGTTTAATAAGTGGGATTTCTTGCCTTATAAATGGGGTTGGGACCATCAGTTGCGTTGTAGAGAAGTCAGGTGGATACACAGCTGATAGTCCTACTGGATAGACTGTTTGGTCTGTACTGTACATGAAGACCTATCCAATCCCCCTAGGCGACCTATTATTTCAGGGGTGTCTTCACTCACAATTAATCTGTTGCATTATGTTGATTTACTGTTACAAAAATATGTTTTGAACCTAGATTCTTATTTAAAAGACTCCACCTCCTTGATCAGAACATTAAAAGAGTATAAGTGGAAGAAAGGTTTTCACTGGTTGACACTAGATGTATCAGCCTTATATTCAAACATCCAACATGAATTGGGCATAGAATGTGTGGCCCATTTTCTCAAAACATTCACATGCCTCCCCTACAAAGAGAGTGCGTAATCAATAGAATCAGATTTATACTCACCCATAACATCTTCTTCTTTCAGGACCAACTTTATAAACAATCAAGGGGTACCGCGATGGGTATGATGTTCATGCCCAGTTTCGCAAACCTCTTTATGGGGAAATTTGAAGACCTTTTTATATATGGGTCCATCGTTGTAATATAGACGATTTATTGTTCGTATAGAGTGGACATTTTTCATCCATTGAGAATTTCCTTCACCATATGAATTCCAATGATTGGGGTTTGAAGTTTACAAGTAATTCCAGTGAGACATCCATTAAATATCTAGATCTAGAATTATATATGGAAGAAAATACCATACTCACTCGTATATTCTTTAAGAAAGTGAATAGCTACAGCTATCTCAATTTTTCGAGTACATACTACAAAAATTGGAAAACTAATATCCCCTTTGGACAATTCAAAAGAATAAGACGGAACTGCACCAGTTAAATGTCATACAAGCGGCGAGAGACAAGGCAGGCAATTTGACACAATCAGAATGCCTTGTACATAGAAAAGATTCAGTAAATGAAAAGAAAAAGACCTTTAATACGAATTTTATTACTACCTTTAGCAGTAATCATACTGCAATAAGAAATATCCTCTCCAAACATTGGTATATTTAATAAAAGCATCCAATCTTATGGAAACTACTACCCAGTCATCCTCAGCTTACATACAGACGAGCTAAGACCATTAAAAGTCTTGTGGCCCCAAGCATGCTGAAACCTGGGTCAGAAAATAGACCAAAAACCTGTATCCAGGTGTCAAACGAAACAGGGAGCTCCAGGTGTTATTGAAATGTATGCGGTGTGACATGATTTGTAAAACATCCACTTTTTCCAGAAAATTCAGTAATGAGATCTTTTCTATCAAATGTCAACTTAGTTTTGGCTCCACTTTTGTGATTTGCATTTTTCGTTGGACGAACCATATAGACATTACACAATACATTGAATAAACATAGGTCTAATGTAAAAAAAAGAAATATATTCGACATAGTGTTTCCTGCCATGCTGCAAATTCTCATGGAGGTCTTTTCTCTGGCTTCTAGGTCACGCCTATAGAACAAATTTCGCCTTTCCAACGGAAAGATGTATTGGATATATAGGAGACAGGAGATGTATTGGATATATAGACTAAATACCCTTTATCCATATGGCCCGAATAAAGCCTTTGAAATGAACCTATTCCTGTTTGGTATCTGTGCTATTTTTATAAATACTTTTTCATTATTATTTTTTTAAGATCATAAATACCATTTGCACGTGTTTGTGTTTTTATGCATATATGTTATATGTACACATATGCATGTGGCTTTTCGACCATATTGCTTTTTTCCTCATTTAATTTCAGCAAAGAATTACAGACAGGGTCTAAATCTAAATCATATATACTGTTTTACTTTTTTACTGTTGCAATCCCCAATTTAGTATGTGCTGCACAATTGACAACGCAGTCCAGTGCACATCTTGCATGATGTATGCAGTCCTGGAACTGCAGTTCCAGGGTGCATATCTTTGTTCTAGATGTGAGCAAATTACCAGTTTGGAATCGCAAATCCAGTCTCTAAACGGGCAAGTTGCAACACTGAGAGGCATTGACAATTTGCAGAAGAGTTTGCTTCTCACCGAGCAAGCACTCTTTGGGGTAGATGAGGGGGAGGGTGACAGAGAGGAGGCTGAGGAAAGTGAGGTAGCTAGCTGGGTAACAGTTAGAAAGCGGGGTAGAGGGAAGAGTGCCAGGGAGGCTAGCCCTGATCTGACACACCCCAACAAGTTTGCACGTTTGGCAGATGAGTGGGATGTCAGTCCGGGGACGGCACTGCTGCAGCCGGACACTTCTTCTGCCAGTCAGGGGAATGTCAGCTCCAGTAAGCAGGGGACCAGGAGAGCAGGGCAGGCCAGACAGGTGCTGGTAGTGGGAGACTCCATTATTAGGGGAACAGATAGGGAAATATGTCACAAAGACCGTGATCGCCGAACAGTGTGCTGTCTTCCTGGCGCTAGAGTTCGACACATCGCGGATCGGGATGACAGATTACTGGGAGGGGCTGGAGACGATCCAGCGGTCATAGTCCATATCGGAACCAATGACAAAGTTAGAGGTAGGTGGAGAGTCCTTAAAAATGATTTCAGGGATTTAGGTCAAAAGCTTAGGGCAAGAACCTCAAAGGTAGTATTTTCCGAAATACTGCCTGTACCACGAGCCACACAAGAAAGGCAATGGGAGATTAGGGAGATTAACAAGTGGCTCAAGAACTGGTGTAGGAAGGAGGGGTTTGGGTTCCTGGAGAACTGAGCCGATTTTTCTATCGGCTACAGGCTCTATCGTAGGGACGGGCTGCACCTCAATGGGGAAGGGGCAGCTGTGCTGGGGAGAAAGATGGCTAGAAGGTTGGAGGAGTGTTTAACCACCTCCCGACCGCCTAACGCGCCGATGCGTCCGGGAGGTGGTTGATTTGTTCCTCCTGGACGCATCGGCGCGTCATCTCGCGATACCCGAGATTTCCTGTGAACGCGCGCGCTCACAGGAACAGAAGGTAAGCGAGTGGATCTCCAGCCTGCCAGCAGCGATGTGATTTTTTTTAACCCCTAAAGGTATATTAGACGCTGTTTTGATAACAGCGTCTAATATACCTACTACCTGGTCCTCTGGTGGTCCCTTTTGTTAGGATCGACCACCAGAGTACACAGGTAGGTCAGTGAAGTCGCACCAAACACTACACTCCACCCCCCACCCCCCTGTCACTTATTAACCCCTTATAAACCCCTGATCACCCCATATAAACTCCCTGATCACCCCCCCTGTCATTGATCACCCCCCCTGTCATTGATCACCCCCCTGTCAGGCTCCGTTCAGACGTCCGTATGATTTTTACGGATCCACAGATACATGGATCGGATCCGCAAAACACATACGGACGTCTGAATGGAGCCTTACAGGGGGGTGATCAATGACAGGCGGGTGATCACCCATATAGATTCTATGATCACCCCCTGTCATTGATCCCCCCCCTGTCATTGATCACCCCCCTGCAAGTCTCCATTCAGACGTCCGTATGATTTTTACGGATCCATGGATACATGGATCGGATCCGCAAAACACATGCGGACGTCTGAATGGAGCCTTACAGGGGGGTGATCAATGACAGGCGGGTGATCACCCATATAGATTCCCTGATCACCCCCTGTCATTGATCACCCCCCTGCAAGGCTCCATTCAGACGTCCGTATGATTTTTACGGATACATGGATCGGATCCGCAAAACACATGCGGACGTCTGAATGGAGCCTTACAGGGGGGTGATCATCCCATATACACTCCCTGATCACCCCCTGTCATTGATCACCCCCCTGTAAGGCTCCATTCAGACGTCCGCATGTGTTTTGCGGATCCGATCCATGTATCCATGGATCCGTAAAAATCATGCGGATGTCTGAATGGAGCCTGACAGGGGGTGATCAATGACAGGGGGTGATCACCCATATACACTCCCTGATCACCCCCTGTCATTGATCACCCCCCTGTAAGGCTCCATTCAGACGTCCGCATGTGTTTTTGCGGATCCGATCCATGTATCCATGGATCCGTAAAAATCATGCGGACGTCTGAATGGAGCCTTACCAGGGGGGTGATCAATGACAGGGGGTGATCACCCATATACACTCCCTGATCACCCCCTGTCATTGATCACCCCCTGTCATTGATCACCCCCCTGTAAGGCTCCATTCAGACGTCCGCATGTGTTTTTGCGGATCCGATCCATGTATCCATGGATCCGTAAAAATCATGCGGACGTCTGAATGGAGCCTTACCAGGGGAGTGATCAATGACAGGGGGTGATCACCCATATACACTCCCTAATCACCCCCTGTCATTGATCACCCCCTGTCATTGATCACCCCCCTGTAAGGCTCCATTCAGACATCCGCATGTGTTTTTGCGGATCCGATCCATGTATCCATGGATCCGTAAAAATCATACGGACGTCTGAATGGAGCCTGACAGGGGGGGGTGATCAGTGACAGGGGGGTGATCAATGACAGGGGGGTGATCAGGGAATCTATATGGGTGATCACCCCCCTGTCATTGATCACCCCCCTGTAAGGCTCCATTCAGACATTTTTTTGGCTCAAGTTAGCGGAAATATATATATATTTTTTTTTTTTACTAAGTCTCATATTCCACTAACTTGTGTCAAAAAATAAAATCTCACATGGACGCACCATACCCCTCACGGAATCCAAATGCGTAAACATTTTTAGACATTTATATTCCAGACTTCTTCTCACGCTTTAGGGCCCCTAAAAAGCCAGGGCAGTATAAATACCCCACATGTGACCCCATTTCGGAAAGAAGACACCCCAAGGTATTCCGTGAGGGGCATATTGAGTCCATGAAAGATTGAAATTTTTTTCCTAAGTTAGCGGAAAGTGAGACTTTGTGAGAAAAAAACTAAAAAAATCAATTTCCGCTAACATGCAAAAAAAAAATAATTTCTATGAACTCGCCATGCCCCTCATTGAATACCTTGGGGTGTCTTCTTTCCAAAGTGGGGTCACATGTGGGGTATTTATACTGCCCTGGCTTTTTAGGGGCCCTAAAGCGTGAGAAGAAGTCTGGGATCCAAATATCTAAAAATGCCCTCCTAAAAGGAATTTGGGCACCTTTGCGCATCTAGGCTGCAAAAAAGTGTCACACATCTGGTATCGCCGTACTCAGGAGAAGTTGGGCAATGTGTTTTGGGGTGTCATTTTACATATACCCATGCTGGGTGAGAGAAATATCTTGGTCAAATGCCAACTTTGTATAAAAAAATGGGAAAAGTTGTCTTTTGCCAAGATATTTCTCTCACCCAGCATGGGTATATGTAAAATGACACCCTAAAACACATTCCCCAACTTCTCCTGAGTACGGCGATACCAGATGTGTGACACTTTTTTGATGCCAAGGTGGGCAAAGGGGCACACATTCCAAAGTGCACCTTTCGGATTTCGCAGGCCATTTTTTACACATTTTGATTGCAAGGTACTTCTCACACATTTGGGCCCCTAAATTGCCAGGGCAGTATAACTACCCCACAAGTGACCCCATTTTGGAAAGAAGACACCCCAAGGTATTCTGTGAGGGGCATGGCGAGTTCCTAGAATTTTTTATTTTTTGTCACAAGTTAGCGGAAAATGATGATTTTTCTTTATTTTTCCTTTTTTCCTTACAAAGTCTCATATTCCACTAACTTGCGACAAAAAATAAAAAATTCTAGGAACTCGCCATGCCCCTCACGGAATACCTTGGGGTGTCTTCTTTCCAAAATGGGGTCACTTGTGGCGTAGTTATACTGCCCTGGCAATTTAGGGGCCCAAATGTGTGAGAAGAACTTTGCAATCAAAATGTGTAAAAAATGGCCTGCGAAATCCGAAAGGTGCACTTTGGAATATGTGCCCGTTTGCCCACCTTGGCTGCAAAAAAGTGTCACACATCTGGTATCGCCGTACTCAGGAGAAGTTGGGGAATGTGTTTTGGGGTGTCATTTTACATATACCCATGCTGGGTGAGAGAAATATCTTGGCAAAAGACAACTTTGTATAAAAAAATGGGAAAAGTTGTCTTTTGCCAAGATATTTCTCTCACCCAGCATGGGTATATGTAAAATGACACCCCAAAACACATTCCCCAACTTCTCCTGAGTATGGCGATACCAGATGTGTGACACTTTTTTGATGCCAAGGTGGGCAAAGGGGCACACATTCCAAAGTGCACCTTTCGGATTTCGCAGGCCATTTTTTACACATTTTGATTGCAAGGTACTTCTCACACATTTGGGCCCCTAAATTGCCAGGGCAGTATAACTACCCCACAAGTGACCCCATTTTGGAAAGAAGACACCCCAAGGTATTCTGTGAGGGGCATGGTGAGTTCCTAGAATTTTTTATTTTTTGTCGCAAGTTAGTGGAATATGAGACTTTGTAAGAAAAAAATAAAAATAAAAAATCATCATCATTTTCCGCTAACTTGTGACAAAAAATAAAAAGTTCTATGAACTCACTATGCCCATCAGCGAATACCTTAGGGTGTCTACTTTCCGAAATGGGGTCATTTGTGGGGTTTTTCTACTGTCTGGGCATTGTAGAACCTCAGGAATCATGACAGGTGCTCAGAAAGTCAGAGCTGTTTCAAAAAGCGGAAATTCACATTTTTGTACCATAGTTTGTAAACGCTATAACTTTTACCCAAACCATTTTTTTTTTTTGCCCAAACATTTTTTTTTCATCAAAGACATGTAGAACAATAAATTTGGCGAAAAATGTATATATGGATGTCGTTTTTTTTTGCAAAATTTTACAGCTGAAAGTGAAAAATGTCATTTTTTTGCAAAAAAATAGTTACATTTTGATTAATAACAAAAAAAGTTAAAATGTCAGCCGCAATGAAATACCACCAAATGAAAGCTCTATTAGTGAGAAGAAAAGGAGGTAAAATTCATTTGGGTGGTAAGTTGCATGACCGAGCGATAAACGGTGAAAGGAGTGTAGTGCCGAAGTGTAAAAAGTGCTCTGGTCATGAAGGGGGTTTCAGCTAGCGGGGCTGAAGTGGTTAAACTAGGGACTGGGGGGGAGGGTAATTACGTTATAGGAGGGGAAGATAGTGCAGATAGAGACCGGGGGCAAGGGAATGGAACTGGGGAAAGAATGGAAGGAGGAACTAGAACAGTTCAGAAGGAAAGGTGTAGGGTAACAAATATACATAAACATCTCAACCGTATGTATACTAATGCCAGAAGCCTGACTAATAAAACTAGTGAACTGGAATAAGTGATGTGTGAGGAGGACTAATGACATAGTGGGAATAACTGAGACATGGCTGGATGATAGCTATGACTGGGCAGTTAATGTACAAGGTTACAGTCTGTTTAGAAAGGATCATCAAAACCGGAGAGGGGGAGAGGTCTGCCTTTATGTAAAGTCCGGTCTAAAGCCCACACTCCGCGAAGATATAAGTGAGGGACATGAACATGTGGAGTCACTGTGGGTAGAGATACATGGAGCTAAAAACAACAATAAATTACTAATAGGAGTTTACTATAAACCACCTAATATAGCAGAGTCCACAGAAAATCTATTACTAAACGAGATAGACGAGGCGGCAAATCATAATGAGGTGGTTATTATGGGGGACTTCAACTATCCAGATATAGACTGGGAAACTGAAACTTGTATATCTCATAAGGGAAACAGGTTCTTGGCAATAACCAAAGACAATTACCTCTCCCAACTGGTTCAGGACCCGACTAGAGGGACGGCCATACTGGACTTAGTATTAACCAATAGGCCTGACAGAACAACAGACGTGCAGGTTGGGGGACACCTGGGAAATAGTGACCATAAAGTAATAACCTTCCAATTATCATTCAAAAGAGCGTTTCTACAGGGAGGAACAAAAATACCAAACTTCTAAAAAGCGAAATTTAGCCAACTAAGAGAGGCCATAGGCCGAACTAACTGGGACAAAGTCCTCAAAAATAAAAATGCAGCCACAAAATGGGATATCTTTAAAAACATCCTAAAATCTCATTGTGAGAGGTACATACCGTATGGGAATAAAAGGTTAAGGAACAAAAAGAAACCAATGTGGATAAATAGAACTGTAAAGAAAGCAATAAATGACAAAAAGAAAGCATATAATTCACTGAAACAGGAGGGGAGCACGGAAGCACTGAAAAACTATAAGGAAAAAAATAGAACATGTAAAAAACAAATAAAAGCGGCCAAACTAGAGACCGAGAGATTAATTGCCAAAGAGAGTAAAACTAACCCTAAAATGTTCTTCAATTATATAAATGTTAAAAAGTATAAATCTGAAGGTGTCGGCCCGTTAAAGAGCAATGAGGGGGAAGTCGCAGAGAGCGATGAGGAGAAAGCAAAGCTGTTAAATATTTTTTTCTCCAATGTATTCACTGAGGAAAATAAATTGTCAGATGACATGCAGAATGTAAAAATAAATTCCCCATTAAAAGTGTCCTGTCTGACCCAGGAAGAAGTACATCAGCGACTTAAAAAGATTAAAATAGACAAATCGCCAGGACCGGATGGCATACACCCCCGTATCCTAAAGGAATTAAGTAATGTCATAGCCAGACCCTTATTTCTGACATTGCAGACTCTATACTGACCGGGAATGTCCCACAGGATTGGCGCATGGCATATGTGGTGCCAATATTCAAAAAGGGGCCAAAAACAGAGCCTGGAAACTATAGGCCGGTAAGTTTAACATCTGTTGTGGGTAAACTGTTTGAAGGTTTTCTGAGAGATGTTATATTAGAGCATCTCAACGGGAATAAGCACATAACGCCATATCAGCATTTTTGTGAGGGATCGATCATGTCAGACTAATTTAATCAGTTTCTATGAGGAGGTAAGTTCTAGACTTGACAGCGGCGAATCAATGGATGTCGTGTATCTGGACTTCTCCAAAGCATTTGACACTGTACCACATAAAAGGTTAGTATACAAAATGAGAAGGCTCGGACTGGGAGAAAACATCTGTATGTGGGTAAGTAACTGGCTCAGTGATAGAAAACAGAGGGTGGTTATTAACGGTACACACTCAGATTGGGTCACTGTCACTAGTGGGGTACCTCAGGGGTCAGTATTGGGCCCTATTCTCTTCAATATATTTATTAATGATCTTGTAGAAGGCTTGCACAGTAAAGTATCAATTTTCGCAGATGACACTAAACTGTGTAAAGTAGTTTACACTAATGAGGACAGTATACTACTACAGAGGGATCTGGATAGATTGGAGGCTTGGGCAGAGAAGTGGCAGATGAGGTTTAACACTGATAAATGTAAAGTTATGCACATGGGAAGGAAAAATGCAAGTCACCCGTACATACTAAATGGTAAAACACTTGGTAACACTGACATGGAAAAGGATCTAGGAATTTTAATAAACAGCAAACTAAGCTGCAAAAACCAGTGTCAGGCAGCTGCTGCCAAGGCCAATAAGATAATGGGTTGCATCAGAAGGGGCATAGATTCCCGTGATAAGAACATAGTCCTACCACTTTACAAATCACTAGTCAGACCACACATGGAGTACTGTGTACAGTTATGGGCTCCTGTAAACAAGGCAGACATAGCAGCAGTGGCGTAACTACCGGGGAAGCAGGGGAAGCAGCTGCTTCGGGGCCCGACGGTTTAATTTCAAGTTAGTTAAATATCGTGTTCAGGGGCCCCTTAACAGCAGCCGCTAGTGTGATCTAATCTTACTGTCTGCTAAAGTCTCCTGGTCTGGGATTCAAACCCACAACCTCCAATCTATCAGTGAATCAGTGGCAAAGCATTTACCCTCACAGCCATAAAGGCTGCATTACAACTGATTGGGGAAAAAAAAAAAGTACATCTATACACATGACAGCTGCCCAAACACACCTAGCACTGCTATATCTGTATATGACAGCTGTCCATGCACACTCAGCTCTGCTATATCTCTATATATGACAGCTGCCCCAGCAAACCCAGCTCTACTACATCTATACACATGACAGCTGCCGAAACACAGTCAGCTCTGCTACATCTATACACATGACAGCTGCCCCCAACACACCCAGCACTGCTATATCTCTATATGACAGCTGTCCCAGCACACTCAGCTCTGCTATATCTCTATATATGACAGCTTCCCCAGCAAACACAGCTCTACTACATCTATACACATGACAGCTGCCGAAACACAGCCAGCTCTGCTACATCTATACACATGACAGCTGCCCCCAACACACCAGCACTGCTATATCTCTATATGACAGCTGTCCCAGCACACTCAGCTCTGCTATATCTCTATATATGACAGCTGCCCCAGCAAACCCAGCTCTACTACATCTATACACATGACAGATGCCTAAACACACCCAGCTCTGCTACATCTATACACATGACAGCTGCACCAGCACACTCAGCTATGCTATATCTCTATATATGACAGCTGCCCCAGCAAACCCAGCTCTACTACATCTATACATGACAGATGCCCAAACACACCCAGCTCTGCTACATCTATACACATGACAGCTGCACCAGCACACTCAGCTCTACTATATCTCTATATATGACAACTGCCCCAGCAAACCCAGCTCTACTACATCTATACACATGAGAGCTGCCGAAACACAGCCAGCTCTGCTACATCTATACACATGACAGCTGCCCCAGCACACTCAGCTCTGCTATATCTCTATATATCTATCTACTGTATAGCAATACTTAGAGATATATAGATGTAGCAGAGCTGGGTGTGCTGGAGCAGCTATCATATCTAAAGATATAGCAGAGCTAAGTGTGCTGGGACAGCTGTCATATAGAGATATAGCAGTGCTGGGTGTGTTTGGGCAGCTGTCATATGCATAGATGTAGCAGAGCTGGGTTTGCTGGGGCAGCTATCATATATAGAGATATAGCAGAGCTGAGTGTGCTGGAACAGCTGTCATATAGAGATATATCTGAGATACTGCTATATCTGTATATGACAGCTGTCTCAGCACATTCAGCTCTGCTACATCTCTATATATGAGCAGCTGCCATGTGTATAGATGTACACTTAGCCAGCTATAACAGTAGAAGTCTCATATTTTTTCAGTCAGCCGCAAGGCAGCTGGTATGGTCTAGTGGTTAGCTGCTTTGCCTCTGAAGCAGAAGGTCGTGGGTTTGAATCCCAGCAGAATCTTTTCTCAAATACAAGCACTGACTCCATATAAGGACATACAGGGCGGGACACAGGAAGAGGTTGCATCGCATCGCTGACATGGAGGTAAGTAGAAGTGTTTATTATTTTTTTTTAATACCCAACTGTTACTGCCATGGGGGAGCGGGAGGCACCTGATACTGGCACATGGGGGGAGGGGGGTTGGCACCTGGTACTGGCACCTGATACTGGCACCTGGGGGGAGGGGGGTTGGCACCTGATACTGGCACATGGGGGGGAAGAGGCACCTGATACTGGCACATGGGGGGGAGAGGGGTTGGCACCTGATACTGGCATATGGGGGGGGAGGGAGAGTGGCACCTGATACTGGCATATGGGGGGGGGGAGAGTGGCACCTGATACTGGCACCTGGGGGGGAGGGGGGGTTGGCACCTGATACTGGCACATGGGGGGGAGAGGGGTTGGCACCTGATACTGGCATATGGGGTGGGGGGGGAGGGAGAGAGGCACTTGATACTGGCACTTTTTTGTGTGGGGGGGAGATGGCACTATGATACTGGGACATGGGGGGGGAGAGGCACCTGATACTGGCACCTGGAGGGAAGAGGGGGGGTTGGCACTTGATACTGGCACATGGGGGGGGGGAGAGAGGAACCTGATACTGGCACATGGGGAGGGGGAGGGAGAGAGGCACTTGATATTGGCACTTTTTTTGTGGGGGGGTGGGTGGCACTATGATACTGGGACATGGGGGGAGGAGAGAGGCACTTGATACTGGCACATGGGGGGGAGAGGCACTTAATACTGGCACTTTTTTGGGGGGGAGATGGCACTATGATAATGGGACATGGGGGGAAGAGAGAGGCACTTGATACTGGCACATGGGGGGGGTTTGGCACTATGATACTGGCACATGGGGGGTGGGAAGGAGAGAGGCACTTGATACTGGCACATGGGGGGAGATGGCACTATAATACTGGGACATGTGGGGGGGGAGAGGCACTTGATACTGGCACATGGGGGGGGGCATTTATGGGGACACTTACTGGCACATTATTGGGGGGCATTATGAGGGACACTAGGCCGGCAGCCTATCAGAGGCCGGACACTGAGGGGCATCTACTGGGGCACTATATATGGGGCATTTTATACTGGTACATTATGGGGGGCACTAGCAGGAAGGGGGAGAGGAGCACTATGGGGGAATTTACTGGGGGCACTATATAGGGGTATTTTATACTGGCACATTATGGGGGCACTATGGGGACATTAGCTCAACTGGGGGCATTACAAGGGGGTATTTTTGCACTGTCGCATTATAAGGAGAATTATTACAACTGGGTGGGCATTATGGTGGGCTTTATTACTCCCCCATGGTATGACCCTCTAGTAGCAGCACCAGCCTCTCCCTGCTCTGCTCTGCTCTCCCTCTGCCCCTTCTCCAAATCCTTATTATGAAATCTTTCTCATTAGGATAAAACACAACATCAGCTCCGCCGAGCCCCCGGCCAAAGTGTGGAAGTGGCGTCCGAGATCCCCAAGGGCCAAGCTAAGTAATTGTAAGTGTTCATATGAAATATGTTTATGTTATACACATATAGCCTACACTGTGCCCCACAATGTACAGTATACCTCTACACTGTGCCACACAATATACAGTATACCGCTACACTGTGCCCCACAATATACAGTATACTGCTACACTGCGCCACACAATATACAGTATACCTCTACACTGTGCCACACAATATACAGTATACCGCTACACTGTGCCCCACAATATACAGTATACCGCTACACTGTGCCTCACAATATACAGTATACCGCTACACTGTGCCCCACAATATACAGTATACCTCTACACTGTGCCACACAATATACAGTATACCTCTACACTGTGCCACACAATATACAGTATACCTCTACACTGTGCCTCACAATATACCTCTACACTGTGCCACACAATATACAGTATACCGCTACACTGTGCCACACAATATACAGTATACCGCTACACTGTGCCAAAGGAGTGGGGTTTACACAGGAGGAGGGAGATGCGAAGCGCGCTGAGGGGGGCCCTTACAAATATTTGCTGTGGGGCCCAGTCACTTCTAGTTACGCCCCTGCATAGCAGAGCTGGAGAAGGTCCAGAGGAGGGCATCTAAAGTAATAACTGGAATGGGGCAACTACAGTGCCCTGAAAGATTATCAAAATTAGGGTTATTCACTTTAGAAAAAAGACAACTGAGGGGAGATCTAATTACTATGTATAAATATATCAGGGGTCAGTACAGAGATCTATCCCATCATCTATTTATCCCCAGGACTGTGACGAGAGGACATCCTCTGCGTCTGGAGGAAAGAAGGTTTGTCCACAAACATAGAAGAGGATTCTTTACGGTAAGAGCATTGAGACTATGGAACTCTCTGCCTGAGGAGGTGGTGATAGGTGAGTACACTACAGGAGTTCAAGAGGGGCCTGGATGTATTTCTGGAGCGTAATAATATTACAGGCTATAGCTACTAGAGAGGGGTCGTTGATCCAGGGTGTTATTCTGATTGCCTGATTGGAGTCGGGAAGGATTTTTTTATTCCCCTAAAGTGGAGAAAATTGGCTTCTATCTCACAGGTTTTTTTTTTTTTTGCCTTCCTCTGGATCAACTTGCAGGATAACAGGCCGAACTGGATGGACAAATGTCTTTTTTCGGCCTTATGTACTATGTTACTATGTTACTATTTATAAGAATTTAAATATGGTCACTTATTTGGATTGTCATCCGACCATGTGATGCGAGGGTACAAATTAATGTAGATGCTGTATTTTACTGGAGATGACTGTCACTTTAAGACGATGATTCGGATGATTTGTGGAAGTGCGCTTGCGCAGCGCACAACGTGACTTCCACTATAGACTTTCACCGGCAATCAGGACATCAAGCCACGTGACTCACCCCTGATCACGTGACCCGTGGCCCTGTATCAATCCCTGGGCGTTCACATGAGACGTAACTGGATTTTCTGGTCATGTGATACACCTGATCACATGACCATGGGTCTCGGAAGCTCCCGGTGTGTTCTTTTGTGTTTTTTTGTTGTGTCATGACCCGATCATGTGATCAAAGGTCCTGAAGCTCTCGACATGTTTCTTTTTGTCACCATGGTGACCCATATGCATTTCATTTTTCTTTTTCATAAGTTCTACCAAGTGATACCAATATGTGTGGATCATAGTGAGCTTTTATACTCCAAAGTAATAATTTTTATAATATGTCTCTATGCAAATTGTTAACAGCAGGGGGCGTTTCCAAAAATGGTGGAAACCACCCCCCACCCTCTCCTTTGTTTTGGTAATGGCGCCAAAATGCCCCTATTTATCATCTGTGTCAGTCTATGATAGTTATGTAAGCTTTTACCTGAAGAAAAGGACATGTGTTCCCCAAAATGCGTTATATATTGCTGAACAAGAAGAACCTATTGTCATGCCCCACTCTGACGATGTGCGGAGGTCGGCCAGGATAGCAGCACGAGTTTAGTATTTGTTTTGGAGCTGTGCTGGATCCGCCTCTCATCAGGTGCACTGGGTGGGGACATTAGTTTAAATAGCACTCCAGCCCAGTGTTCTGAGCGGATTATACTAATCATTGTGGTCTTGGAAGCTAGGAAGGAAGGTTGTCTGTCTGTTCCAGCTCAGAAAGATAAGTGTGAATTCTAGTTTGGTTGTTTTGTGTCATCTCTCCCATCCAGGTTCTGTGCGAGCAGGCTGCTCCTATTTCCCCTCTTCACCATCTCAGGGAAGTTAGGGTTTTGTCAGCCCAGGCACGGGGACACATCTTACCTACCTTTAAGTTCTGCATGTGGGCTGAGCAGTGCAGGGAAATAGGTCAGGGATTAGCTAGGAGGTGACCCTTCCCCTGTCTCTCCCCCAGAGCCTGGTTGGTGGGTTATCTGTGAGTCTGAGTGCACGCCCGCCGTGACACCTATCTATCTATAAGTTTCTGTGAAATTTTTTGCACTGAAGGGAATTATCCTAACCTGTATTATCCTCCTGGGAGATTAGGCGTCCCTTTTTGGAGGACTCAAACCCGCTGGCTGCATACCTCACAACTTCTGGATCACCATATCCCTGTGATTGCGAACCTATGGCACGGGTGCTAGAGGCGGCACTCAGAGCCCTATGTGTGGGCACCCGCACTCTGGAAAAAGTCTATGGTGTACCAATATGTCTTAGACCTTTCCTGCCATTCATCAGCGCAGGGCGCACTATAAACGGCACAGGCGACGCACTGAATGTAGGCAGGATATTATAGCTAAATGATAAAGTACATGGAAGATAGACTATATTAGACTATAGTATTCAGGGTAAATTGCCGTGTTCGCACTTTACAATAAATAAGTGGGTTTTTGGTTGCAGTTTGGGCACTCAGCCTCTAAAAGGTTCGCCATCACTGCCATATCCTGTCTTTAATAGTGTTGTGCCTATTATAGTGCAACCACACAAGGTGAGCCTCCTTTTGGAGTTTAGTATACCCAGGACCATCCTGGATGTACTTACCCTATGCTGCGCCTTTTTTCATTTACACAGTAAATCCTGCCTTCTCCACTACTTTTAGTTTTTATTTTACATTAGACTTTTTCCACAGTTGTGCTGCATTTTCGTCTTGGTTTTCACACAAAAATATTTCATGCAAATATACCCTTGAGGCCGCTGAGAGAGGAGATGAAGATGGAACATATGAGCAGCAGGGGGCAGGCAGTGACGGCAGACAAGGCAGCCACCACAGTACAAAATCACCGTCTGTGCTGTCACCAACCGTGTGGCATACACCATCCTTTATTCCATTTGCATTTAAATATAATGATTTTTGGTGTATATACTGTCTAGCATTGAAAACTTTAATTTTTTTGTTGCCCATGGAGGAGAATAGGAGTGCCAGGAAGTCTGTAGGGAAGATTGGTAGAAAAGGAAATGTCCACATTTCAGGTAAAGACTTGAAGGGGCTGTACAAAAAATATCGGAATATTGATGACATAACCTTAGGATTAGATCCAAGGGGGGTCCAACTTTCTTCACCCATGGCAGTTGTATGGGTGCTCAGCATCTTCAGTTTAGTCTCTACAGGAGAACCTCATGGGGCAATTTAACAAGCCCTAAGTCCAGAATTCTGGGTTCAAAAAGTATCGAAATAGGGCTTTGTGACTTTTTGGGCTTACTGGTGTATTTTTACACCACTCACTTCAGCTGATTTAAGCAAAATTTTATCAACTGCAACTTTTTTTTTTTTTTTAGCAATCTCCCTTCAGCAAAGAGTTGGCGTAGAAAGTGGAGTAACAGTAGTATTTTATTTACAGATGCACCAAATTTATCAAACATAGTGCAATATTTGATAAATCTGACTTTAAAAATCCCCCCACATGTGGGACTTTAAAAATCCCCCCACATGGAAAATTTCCCCTTGTAGCAGCTGTTCTGTGTATTGCGGTTGTCTTATTCACTTTAATGTAGGTGGGCCACCCAACCTATGTCCCCTCAGGACTACAAAGCCTTGTGTCAGACATTTTAACCAGGACTATTCCTGGTGTATACCTCCAATAGAAGACAGTTCCATATTGTAAGATGCCTCACCTTAGAAAAGCATAGTTGTGAAGGGGGCACTAAGGGGGCATAACTACTGATCGGGGGGCATTTAAAGGGCATTCTTACTATGGGGAGCACTTAAAAGGCATAACTATGGTGTGGGAGCATAACTACTGTGTGGGCTTAAAGGGCAATATTACTATGGGGGGCACTTAGAGGGCATAGCTTCAGTTTGGGGGCATTAACGTGGCATCATTTCTGTGAAGGGAGCACTTAGGGAGCATTCTATTGTGGAAGGGGCATAACTACTGTTTTGGGGCAATTAAAGGGTATTCTAACTATAGGGAGCACTTAGAGGGCATAACTTCAGTGTGGGGCTACTAAGGTGGCATTGTTAAGGTGAACTGGGCACTTACGGGGCATTCTGTTGTGAAGGGGGCACTAAGGGAGCATAACTACTGTGCGGGGGCACTTAAAGGACATTCTTAATACGGGGAGAACTTAGAGGGCATAACTTCGGTGTGGGGACATTAAGGTGGCATCATTTCTGTGAATGGGGCGCTTAAGGAGTATTCTGTTGTGAAGGGGCACTAAGGAAGCATAACTACTATGTGGGCTTAAAGGGCAATCTTACTATGGGGGGCACTTAGAGGGCATAACTTCAGTTTGGGAGCATTAACGTGGCATCATATTTGTGAACGGGGCACTTAAGAAGCATTCTGTTGTAAAGAGGGCATAACTACTGTGTGTGGGCACTTAAAGGGCATTCTTACTATGGGGAGCACTTAGAGGGCATAACTTGAGTGTGTGGACACTAATGTGGCATCGAAAAGGTGAACTGGGCACTTACGGAGAATTCTGTTGTGAAGGGGGCACTAAGGGAGCATACCTACTGTGTGGGGACACTTAAAGGGCATTCCTAATACGGGGAGCACTTAGAGGGAATAACTTCGGTGTGGGGCATTAAGGTGGCATAATTTCTGTGAATGGGGCGCTTAAGGAGCATTCTGTTGTGAAGGGGGCACTAAGGTAGCATAACTACTGTGTGTGGGCACTTAAAGGGCAATCTTACTATGGGGGGCACTTAGAGAGCATAACTTCAGTGTGGGGGCATTAATGTGGCATCATATCTGTGAATGGGGCACTTAAGGAGCATTCTGTTGTAAAGCGGGCACTAAGGGGGCATAACTACTGTGTGTGGGCACTTAAAGGGCATTCTTACTATGGGGAGCACTTAGAGGGCATAACTTCGGTGTGGGGCCACTGAGGTGGCATCATTTCTGTGAACAGGGCGCTTAAGGAGCATTCTGTTGTAAAGCAGGCACTAAGGGGGAATAACTACAGTACTG